>NW_015662929.1:0-943 GCF_001515625.1 Sinocyclocheilus rhinocerous
ACATGCACATACATGCTCACACATGAGGGACACTGATGGACGGGGCCCGTTTCTGTGATGTCTGGGGCCCTGTGATGTCTATAATGCGATTAGTGCTGGTCCTAATGATGGAGTTTCAAGGCTTAATGAGTATGTGGTGAAGGACTGGAAGACTAAAAAGAAAAGAAAATTTCTACAAATAAATGGATGATCAAATGTCTATTTGCAAATGACAAAATGCTACTGAACCTGAGCCGGCTCAGGAGACAAGCTGACAAACTCCCTCTCTGAAGCCTCAGTTGTCATCTCACATGTTTTGATGTAGAAGTAGTTAGTTAGTTTTTTTATTTTATTTTTCTGACTAGGAATAAATAGGAATAGTTCTCCCAAAAATGAAAATCATTTAATCACCCATGTTGTTCCAAATTGGTATTATTTCACGTATCTAATGGAGACAGGCAGTGATGTCGGCAGTCATATTTATGCCAACTGTGTGAAAATGTGTCTTTGTCTCGTGGCACGTGACGACAGACACGAAAACTACAAAGGGACGCTGGTACACAATAGAAAGTCGCTTTCGGTCATACCGAGGTGTGGCAAAGAGACGCAGCGTCTCATTCCCTTCTCGGGGAACATTTTGGTTACGTATTGTAACCCTCGTTCCCTGAAGGACGGAACGGAGACGTCACGTCGGTGACCAATGAATTGGGAATCTCGCTAGAGAGACCAATCTACTTCGAGTGTAAACTAAACGAGCCAATGGACATTAGCATGTGATGATTGCATCCAGCTGCCGCTGATCGCAGCGTGAGTATTAATAGGCAGCAGGTGCAATGCACACTCAGGTTTTCGCTGAGGAGCCGAGCCGGTGACCCGGCAACTCAGCGGTGGTACAGCAGCTGTGGCGACGAGACGTGACGTCTCCGTTCCCTCCTTCAGGGAACGAGGGTTACAATACGTAACC
>NW_015662929.1:3637-14074 GCF_001515625.1 Sinocyclocheilus rhinocerous
GACAGCAAAGTAAGAATTTCATTGCTCAGGGAAACTTGTTTTCCTCACTGGGCATATGACAATAAACGCTTTGAATCCTTGAATCCTTGCAGCCTGATGTGTGTAATCCACTGGACACGGGAAACCACTACCGCTGTAGCGCCGTGCCACCAACACAAAAAGAAGCTCGAAGAGCGCGCTGACTCGTCTCTCACTCATAGAAAGGACAGGAGCAGAATAGTAACACCGCTCGGCTCCGAAGCGAAAAGCTGAGTATGCATTGCACCTGCTGCCTATTTATACTCGCACTGCGATCAGCGGCAGCTGGATACAATCATCGCATGCCAATGGGCATTGGCTCATTTAGTTTACACTCGAAGTAGATTTGTCTCCCTAGCGAGATTCCCAATACGCCCTAATGGCCAGAGGTCAAGGCATACCACGCACCTGGTAGGTCAAGGAAATTGCCTCAACGATCCAATTATTAATCGTTTGCTTAAAGGCCGGGGATCCCTTCCTGGGTGACCCAAAACACACCAATAACTGGTCTGACCTCCTCCATTGAGAGGACTCCGAACATAAAGCTCCAAAGCCTGTGCAGGTCAAAGCAAATTAAGCCTCTCTTGGTCTGCTGATGCATGCAGTGGAGGATGGAAGGCCTGTAAAATATCGACTGGGCTACATTCATAGGGACCTTAAGCCTGGTATAGGATGCTGGATGGCTTTCACTCTCCCAGGAGTGAACCCCAAGCTGGACCAAGTGACAGACAAAGCTTGAAGGTCCCCAACTCGCTTGAGGGATGTAATAGCCAACAGGAAAGCCATCTTTAGCATGAGATGTTTCTCTATCGCTAACTCCAGTGGCTCAAAGGGGCCAGGGATAACCCCTTCAGAACCATCGGCAGATCCCACATGCCTCAGTCCTCATCCTCCATGCACCCCCTTACGACCAACTGGTGCCTCCTCAGAGGCCCATAACTTATAGGGGTGTGGAAAGCCACTATTGCTGCCACGTACACCTTAAGTGTGGACGGGGTAAGACCAGCAGAGAAGCGATCTTGGATGATCTCCAGCCACTGGGCAACTGGGTCCAACTCATGCTCTCTACTCCAATAGGTGAATACATTCCATTTTAGGCCATACAGTCTCCTCGTGGATGGAGCTCTAGAGTTAAGTATGGTCTCGATCACTCCAGTTAAAAGACCAGCTTCTAGGTACTGAGCCCCCTTAGGGGCCAGACCCACAGTTTCCATAATTCCAGCCGGGGATAATATATCGTGCCCCCGGCCTGAGAGAACAGATCCCTCCTGAGGGGAATCTCCCACGGAGGGCCTGCTAGGAGTGATATTATGTCTGAGAACCATACTCGGGCTGGCCAGAACGGGGCTACTAAGAGTAGACTGACCCCGTCCCGACGGGCACTCTCTAGAACTCCCGTGAGCAGAGCGATCGGGGGAAATGCGTACAGGCATAGCCTCGGCCACGTCTGTACCATGGCATCCCCAGCGGAGCTGGATGTGTGAGAGAAAATGCGTCTCCATTCCCCGGGCCTCAGCCCCTGCCTCAACAGGATGTCCACTCCTGAGTTTTGCTCCCCGTGGACATACATTGCTCTCAGAGACAACAGCTTCCCCTGGGACCACAGGAGGATCTGATACACCAGACTGCAAAGAGGATGCAATCTCAGATCCTCCGGTGATTTATATAAGAGACCACCGACATATTGTCCGATCGAATCAGGACATGGTGGCCCCCGAGGTCTGGGAGAAAGCTCCTCAGAGCTTTGTATACTGGCAACATCTCCAGGCAATTTATGTGCCACTAAAGATGATGGCCCCCCAATGACCTCTCATGAAGCGGCCTTCCATGACTGTGCCCTGTCTGTCAAAATTAATTTGTGTCGACAAGACGCCCCCAACACTTGGTCCTGGACAGAAACCAAGGCTTCTTCCATATGACTAGAGCATGAAGCCATCTGCGTGTGACTTTGATCATATGGAATGGATTTCCCCTCGGGGTAAACCCCTTGGTTTTCAACCACCACCACAGGGGTCTTATGTGCAGAAGGCCAAAAGGTATCACGTTGGACGCAGCTGCCATGACACCTTCTGAAAATGCTTCACATGGCCTAGCTTTATCCTAGATGGTCTCGATACATGCAGGAGACAACCGTGCCCGCATCATAGTTGAGTCCCATACCACCCCCAGGAACGTAGTACTCTGGGAAGGTGTCAACACACTCTTTTTTCTGTTGAGTCTCAACCCCAGATGTTTTATATGGCCAAGGACAACATCTCAATGCCGAACCGCCATATCATAAGACTTGGCCAATATGAGCCAGTCATCGATGTAAATCAATACACGATGCCCTGGAGTCTCAGCGGAGCCAGAGCTGCATCCATGCATTTGGTGAATGTGCGAGGGGAGAGAGCTAGTCCAAATGGAATAACCCAATGTTGGAAAGCCTCGCACCCAAAGGCGAACCTCATGAACTTCCTGTGAGCAGGAAGGATGGAAATGTGAAAGTACGCATCCTTTAGGTCTATCGTGATAAACCAGTCCTCGGACTAGATTTGACTCACGATAATAGAAATCGTTTGCATCTTGAACCTGAATCTCTTCAGAGAATGGTTCAGATTCCGCAGATCTATGATGGGACGCAACCCCCAATCCTTCTTTGGAACTATGAAGTACCGGCTGTAGAACCCGGACTCCCACTCGGGAGGAGGAAAGCGTTCTATGGCCTCCTTCACCAAGAGGGAGTGCACTTCCTTTTCCAGCACCCGATCCTGCTCTGGGTCTATGGTACTCCAGACCACCCCATTGAACTTCGGTGAGCGAGACTCGAATTGAAGTCTGTAACCTCTTTCTACAGTGTGCAGAACCCACCGAGACATTTTCGGAAGCTCTTTTCATACTTCTAAGTGATCTACTAGGGGAATTAGCCTCTCGAGGCCAGCCTCGGGACCCAAGCCACGGGGAGCACGAGCCTGGCCGGATTCATTGAATCAGTAAACACAAAGCCTGTTTGTGTCCCTCCCATGATGTATCTAGGGCAGGGAGGTACACACCGCTTAAAATGCTGTCTACTCACCAATCAGTTTTTTTTTTTTTTTTTTTTTTGTTTCTAACTAACAGAGTCACTCCTGACTTTGACAAACAACACCAAGGGCAGACAGTTCACAATGAGGGCTTGCTGAAGGGCAAAAAGCTATCTCTATTGTGTACTGGCATCCTTTTGTAGTTTCCGTGTCTGTCGTCACATGCCATATCACTTGCTACATCATGAAGCAACACCAATCAGGATTGGATTAATTTCAGACTTGCTTCAGACGCTTGCACAGTGAAGGTGTTCCCCCAAAGTGTCATCATATAATGCAGCTCGAGTTCCCTCGAAGGTGAACAGTGTCTTAAAGATATTTCCTTGAACATATTGTGTGAAACCTGAAGCAGATTTTCAGGCATCACACAGAACAATTTAGAAATTGGAAATACATGACTCTGCCTACATTTCTGCAAAAAATGCAAACACACATATACATACATTTCACTGAAGTTTCTAGTTGAAACGAAAACACTAGTGGCAGTAAAACGCCAACAACAAAGTCCCTTTTCAAACAAATTATAATTATGGGACAGATTATTGATTAATAAACACTTGTTTTTGCAGTGTTCCTGCCACAATACTGTCTTATGACCTTAAAATACTTTTACCACAGTGCATGATTTGAAATAATGAATACATTTTAAGCATTTTGCATCACATAAACCGCTCCATATGAGTAACTTTTTGTATGACATTTCATTTCCAAACTGCTTTGATACATACAACAACCAACATAAAAATAAATTAATTAATTAATAAAAAAAAAAATGTTGCCACAGTCAGGTTTAACTGTTTTGAAGAAAACTGTACACGCCTGTAGTGCCAGTCACTAGACATTTCACTTTAAAACTTGCTGTGGTATATGCTAAAGCTACAAGCGACACAATATCAGTTTGCAAGCATTTTGTACACATAGGCACCTTTTTTAGTAAATAATTAGTTTGTTTGTTTTCATGAAACTGGGTTGTTTAGTAAACCTGCATCTGCAATGGAGAAAAAAATATATGGCTTATAGTGCTTCTTGTGGACGCGTCACCTGAAAAGTGCAGCAAAATGTAGACGGAGCAACATATTTCAGGTTCATGTGGAGTCACGTAGAGGCAAAGTCACATATTTCCAATGATCCTGAGTTGGAATTTACAGAGAAAAAGGTTAATCCCATTGCGAGTTTTACTTAAAAATGCACTGAGGGACAGGTGGAAGTTATTTTCTGTGATATTATACCATAAATACTGTCAATAGCGCTTAGCTACTATTGAACTCAGAACATTCCTTTAAAGAACCAAACAAGGTCCGAGAGCCTCACGTCGACTACCAAAGATGCATTATTGACCATTACCAAAGAGCTGGTTGGCTATTGCCTTACTTCATTTGATTAAAACGCTCAGTTTAAAAGTCAGATTTGCAAACTATGTCTCATTTGCTGCAGATGCTTTGAGTTCACTAGTAGGACATTGAGCTGAGCTGCAGTGGCATGATTGAGCGCTGGGATTTGTGGGGGATTTAGAGTTCTTCTCCCAATCTGATCTGGTCTGAGTGGGTGGGCGATCATTGGTATTAATTTATTAACATGAAAATCCCAATTGCAAGACCAGCTTTAATCAGTGGAAAACCACAAGAGCAGGCAGACAAGAAAGCCAAATAAGAAGGGCACAAGTGTGACATTAAAATAAGGGAGATTAGCGAAAGGGCGGCATTCAATTAAAAAGGTCAGAGGGATTGTAGGTCATTGCAGATAAAACTCACACACATCTCATCACATCTCTTCAAATATTTACTGATAAAAATATATTGACAATGGGTAAATTTCATGAAAATACTATTTATATAAAATATATATTAAAGCTTTAACTTTTTTCAGTTTTCTTTTTAATTTTAGTTTGTTTTATTTATTTTGTTATGGGCTTTTGAAGAGCAGGCAGACAAGAAAGGCAAATAAGAAGGGCACAAGTGTGACATTAAAATAAGGGAGATTAGCGAAAAGGGCGGCATTCAATTAAAAAGGTCAGAGGGATTGTAGGTCATTGCAGATAAAACTCACACACATCTCATCACATCTCTTCAAATATTTACTGATAAAAATATATTGACAATGGGTAAATTTCATGAAAATACTATTTATATAAAATATATATTAAAGCTTTAACTTTTTTCAGTTTTCTTTTTAATTTTAGTTTGTTTTATTTATTTTGTTATGGGCTTTTGTCATTCTTATCATTTTTTAAACATTTCTATATAACTTTAATTTTATTTTAATTTCTGTTTTATTTTCTGTCATTTTTGTGCTTCATCTTATTTATTTAATTTAGTTGCCAAGGCAACATTTCTATTTTTAAAGTTTTTTTAAGTTCAAGTTTTTTCATCTAATACGTATATTTTATCCAACATTTTTTTAAAGTTTGAATTTTTATTAAAGATGGGCTTCCTTCCTGAATGAAATTAATGATATTAAGTGTCCCCAAAAGGCAAAGATTGTGTTCTTGCTAGCTATCACTTTGCCTAGAGACAGTAGGAGACCTTTAGGCGCTGTCAGTTGCCCCTTCCTGCCTTAAATTTGCTCCATTCGTTCCATGGTTTTGCAGGCTTTTTATCCCCCTCCCTTTGTGTCGGCGGATCTTGAGAAGCTTAACTTACTGTGCCCTGTTGGGGCCCTCGACACTTATGTTAGAAGAACATCTCACTGATGAAAAACTGACCAGCTATTGGTATGCTTCGGGACCCCCAAGAAGGGGTCCCCAGCCTCTAAATAGACCATTAGCAGATGGATTGTGGAAGCGATATGTAATGCATATGAGGTGCGGGACATGCCTTCAACTCTAGTGGTAAAGGCTCATTCCATCAGAAGTGTGGCAACTTCAAAACCTTTTATATTTGAAAAGATTTTAAAGTCTGGACCTGCCTTCTACAACAGACTGTCGAGTGCTTTCGTCCTTAGTCATGCCAAGACAGTTTCACACCAGGACAGGCATTTCTCAGTATATGCCGGAGTTTTGTTCCCCATAGTGTAATCATTTGGATGCAGTGTGAGTTCCCTCAAAAGGGAATGTCTCAGTTCACGACTGTAACAACGGTTCCCTGAGAAGGTAACAAGATGCTGTGTCCTCTTGCCATACCTACTGCATGCCTAAGAGTTATTTGCTTCAGCCTATCAGAAGCTAGGCAGTGTGGGGGAAAGTTACTTTTAAAATAATGCATTACAATATTGCGTTACTCCATAAAAAGTAACTAATTCCACTTTTTATGGAAAGTAATTCATTACATTACTTTTGTCACCTGAGCTGGGCTTGCTTATTTATTTTTAATAAAAAAATAAAAATAAAAAAAGTTCTAATTTTGGCAACTGTAAAGGCCCTTTCACACCAAAAGTGAAATTAATAAGCAGTAGGCTAAAGAAAGTGCCTCTGCCTCTGCACTTCACACAAAATTTCTCCCAACAAGGGGACAGGAGAGGTGTCAGTGAATAAATGGGAAAACAAAGTAACTGGCATTACTTATTTTCTTTTCTTGTAAATTTAAAGTAATGCATTACTGTACTAGTTACTTGGGAAAAGTAATCTGATTACATAACTTGCATTACGTAATGCGTTAACCACAATACTGGTTGCGGCAATACTATATAGCTTCCGCACCATCACACGTCATGTGTGAAGCATCACCAAATTATGCTTTATTAACAAGGTTCGGGAGGAGCACGATCAGATAATCAACCAATTCGGCTCAGGTGGAACTCGTTTAGTTAATCAGCTTAACTAGCACAATACGTTTACCTCTGTCCCACGACAGTTTTCCGGTATCCCTCCTCCACCCCAACTCCTCACTATTAAACTATTCTCATCCCATATTATGGATGGGGGGAGTTCTCTGAGTTTGGGCTATATTCCGAGCTCGGAGCCCACCCTCAGGACAGCACGCCAAATATACATACTATTTGCTCAATCCAATTATATGTAAGTGCGAACTCGTGAATCAGGATTGGAGTAGTTGCACACGTGTTTCAGTCACGCAAAGGTATTCCCCATAGTGTCATCATTTGGACGCAGTGCCTCGTTCCCATCTCAGGGAATTTTAAAACTCAAAAGTAAAACTTTATCACAAATTAGATTACAAGCAAATGCAAATTTAGGAAATGTGCTCTAAATACACATTTTGACGTTGCAAAAGTTGAAGTACTAAAATTTCAAAAAAATAAAAAAATAAATAAACAATTAACTCTGAAATAAAATGAAATCTAAATAGAATTTTTTTTTTTAAAAATCGTATTTTAATCAAAATTACAAGCACAACAAAATTACTAAAAACTCAAATTAAATAAGAAAAAAAGAAAAAATACAAAAGCTAAATCAAAATATTTATAATTATAAAAGTATAAATAAGACTAAATAATATATGCAAAAAAAAATTTCAATTCTTTTTTTTAGTAATATGACATTTTTGACAGGTTTGATGAAACTCGGTATTCAGCTACTGTGGGGGAAAAGAAAAATAACATCTGTATCACTCGTTTTTTGTTTTTTTTTGACACTGCAGTGCATTAGAAAGATATCTGCATAGAGTGTTTCAAGTTGTTGTTCAGGTTAAACCCTACTTGCCCTCTTGCAACATGTCTGTCCATACAAAACCTCTGGCCGGCCTCAAATAAACCCTTCCTAACAGCACTTACTGAACAAAAACTAACTCACTAACTCTACTGCCCCAGGACACAATTTTTTATGAAGTCATGCATTTACACTGATCTCTGATCTATAAAATAAACGTCAGCAACCAATGACTCATACATTCACAAACAGTCATCAGGCTCAAGTACATCAAGAACATGGTCTGAAAGTGCCTCCATCATAAAATCTGCTCTAAAAGGGTCAGCTGAGGCTAAAATCTGTGGTGGATTCTGAAGTCCCTTGAGCTCATTGCTGGATGAAAGTTGCGAGATTGTGGTTTCAGCCTCAGTTAGCAAACCATGGCTGAAATGTATATGAG
Source organism: Sinocyclocheilus rhinocerous (assembly GCF_001515625.1). Taxonomy (NCBI): domain Eukaryota; kingdom Metazoa; phylum Chordata; class Actinopteri; order Cypriniformes; family Cyprinidae; genus Sinocyclocheilus; species Sinocyclocheilus rhinocerous. The sequence continues at coordinate 11,697 of NW_015662929.1, forward strand.
GCCATGGCTATATAATTGCAGTATCATATTCCCAGATAACAAAAGGTGCCGAGCAATGAAATTTTTTGTTCTGTATACGTAAAATATATGATATTATCTGAGAAGACGTGAAATTTAATTATAACAAGGTCATGGAAGAGGGACATACTGGTGCATTCTGGCCCTGCTGAAGGGGGCGGTGTAGCAGTCGGTTTCCTCCAGGTCTGGTAACGCCTCTTTATCCAGTTTCATGGGGTTTCTGGGCAGCCAGCTCTTCAGCTGACGAAATCTCAACTGAAATCGGCTGTAGACATAACGTTTGCATTAGCATTTGTCAAAAATAAGGTCCAACAAGCAGAGAAAAAATAACTCCAACGAGCAGAGTTGTTAATCATAGTTTCTTCATTTCACTCACAGTCACTTCTAGAATTGAATTCTTTTCTGATGCAAATTAAATCAAGCCTGATTAAATCAGAGGTGATTTCGTCCCCTGAGATGCACAACAAATATCGGGCTAATTAACTCTATACAATTTTTATTCCCCACAGCTAAAGTCTGACTCAAATTAAATTTCAAGAAAATTAACAAAATTGAGATGCTGAAGATGTTTTTGACTTTAATGCAAATAAAATGAAATAATTAACTATCAGCCAAATATGTGGAAACACAGAACAGTAAGAATTTTGCAATATCCTACCTGCCCATAGTTTTTTTCTTCCAGTCTGTGAAGTAACACTTTTTCCTATAAAAAAATACATATCACATGGTCACAATGCATTCACATACAGTACAGTATGAAGTATGGTGACAGTAATCTCTACCTGAAGGGCATTCTAATGTTCATCTGCTCAGCATATTTACACAGCGTGTCCCACGGTGCATGAATCTTCACAAACATGATATCACTGTTGGTTAATGAGGGCTGTCAAAGTGAAAAACAAATCATTATCGGCATATATATTCAATTAATATGACATGTCTTGGTTTTATAATATTCGGAATTGAGGTTTTTGAGCAGACTCTTTTCAAAAATTTACTAATCAATTCAAAGTATAAATAACATGTATATGAAATTATACATTTTTTAAATATATCTGGTTTAAATTTCTATTCATTTTATATGATGTTTGTAATTTTTACAACCCTAAATACAATTTTTACATACAAATTTTAAATACAATTTTTTTTTTTTTAGCAATAAGCATTAAAGGGGTCATATGATGCGATTTCATGTTTTCCTTTGTCTTTGGAGTGTTAAAAGCTGTTTGTGCATACAGAAGATCCGTAAAGTCGCAAAGATTAAAGTCTCAAACCCAAAGAGATAACCAAATACACAAAATAATGTTCTTTTTAGCAACGTCATATGACCCCTTTAAGTAAATATTTAAATTAAACAGATAAAAGGAAAAAAAATTGCATCATATGAAAAGTTGCTGGATTGCTAGCTAAAAATCCACATATGGTTCCAAACTAGCCCCTACTAAATGATAATGTAATCTACAACCATTTGTTATCTATCCAATGTAACTATGGAAACAACGTTCTGAGCCTTTTTAATGACAACATCAATGTGAATGTAATGTAAAAACAAACATGATATTTAGTTTGACATCCATTGGTTAAGCATCTCATTTTACTGATACCTTGTTGAAAAACAGCTTTTTAAGAGTGTCAAAAATCATTTGGACTATATCTGTGTAAAGTGGCAGAACTAGGAAAAGCTGATGTTGTTACCAAGCTTGAAAAAATGTTGAAGCATATTTTGCTGTATGTTTCGACATTACAAACACACCTACAGAACAGCTGTAGAGGTAAAAAAAAAAAAACGTAGTATGCCTAATGCCGGAGTTGTGCTACTGTATAAAAATGGTATGACAGATCTGGGAAGAGAAAAGTAGATTTGATAAAGTAGAGTTCAGGTGTTCCGATACTAATATAGAACATGAGTTACCTGAGAAAACCACACATAACTTAAATAGTGAACACAATCCTTGAGCTTTTGACTCTTGACTGACATTAGGTTTGTTCTAAAACTTATCGGCTTAAGTTGTGACGTGTCAAATACTGTATACTACATTATAGTTGCTTCAAGAGAAAAATGGTTCCCTTTCAGTCGGTCACTACGAGTCACGTCGTGACCGACGAATTGGGATATTGCTTCGATAGACCAATCTACTTCGAGTGTAAACTAAACGAGCCAATGCACATTGGCATGCAATTATTGCATCCAGCTGCCGCTGATCACAGCGTGAGTATAATAAGGCAGCAGGTGCAATGGGCCCTTGGTCAGCGCTACCCAGCCCGTCTCGCTGGCGACGCAGAGGATCTCTTTTCTCGGTAAGGAGTTGGATTCGGTCGAACAGACAGCGCGCCTCACAGAGGAACGTGCGCGGTCGGTG
>NW_015662929.1:16664-16821 GCF_001515625.1 Sinocyclocheilus rhinocerous
TCTCGCACAGACACTGTGCAAAATCCGGGAGGACGAGGAGCAAGTCTTGCTAGTGGCGCAGTATTGGCCCACTCGGACCTGGTTCCCCGAGCTAGTGCTCTTCGCGACAGCCCCTCCTTGGCCGATTCCTCTGAGGAAGGATCTACTGACTCAGAGT
>NW_015662929.1:19386-20279 GCF_001515625.1 Sinocyclocheilus rhinocerous
TTGCATGCCAATGTGCATTGGCTCGTTTAGTTTACACTCGAAGTAGATTGGTCTATCGAAGCGATATCCCAATTCGTCGGTCACGACGTGACGTCTCCGTTCCCTCCTTCAGGGAATGAGGGTTACCATACGTAACTGAGACGTTATCTTAAATATACATACATTTCTTTAAATATATATATATTTTTTATAAATTTAATTGCAAATAAAAGTCTCAGTACAGTATTTGTCCAAGCTATGTATGTTTATGTTTATCAGAATATTAAGTAGTAAGCGTGGCAGCATGCTAACATCTCTATGAGAATCAATCAGGAGTCAAGTCTCCTGTCTTTCCGTCACATTAGAAGTGCTATTTGTGGGCTGTGCAGAGTTGTCTATGAAGGGTTCTTCTGAGGTTTTATTTCAGACAGAATGCATTAGAAGGCAGCGGCCTAGACAGCAGACAGCAAGTCAGCTCACTTTGGAACAGAGCTAGTGTCTATTTTCTGCTGCCATTCAAAAGCTGCCAAAATAACCCTGATTGTTCTATTCTGTGATATTTCCTTGAGGGCAAAAAGAATCAATCCAAACAAATGACCATTAAAATACCACTGTCATTGTTCTGTACCTCCTTCTCCAGCATTAGACCTTCCGCCCGCAGGTTCCTCTCAAATGTGCACCTCTTCTCCACCTGAGGGCTGGATTTCTTATAGACTAATATATAGTCAATGCGCTTCTTCCCATCTCTAAACATCAATCCTGAGGGGTTTTCTAAATTGTTCCCCTGAAAAAAGAATCGGAACATTTCTTAATTTCATTAAATTTTATTAGAAAATATTAAACAATAGTTCTGTTCAGTTTTAGTCCTAAAACGTTTCAGGCATTGGTTCCCTCAGGAATTTCAAAATTCACTT
>NW_015662929.1:21720-32781 GCF_001515625.1 Sinocyclocheilus rhinocerous
CGTTCCCTCCTTCAGGGAACGAGGGTTACCATACGTAACCGAGACGTTATCTTAAATATACATACATTTCTTTAAATATATATATATTTTTTATAAATTTAATTTAATTGCAAATAAAAGTCTCAGTACAGTATTTGTCCATCTGTGATATTTCCTTGAGGGCAAAAAGAATCAATCCAAACAAATGACCATTAAAATACCACTGTCATTGTTCTGTACCTCCTTCTCCAGCATTAGACCTTCCGCCCGCAGGTTCCTCTCAAATGTGCACCTCTTCTCCACCTGAGGGCTGGATTTCTTATAGACTAATATATAGTCAATGCGCTTCTTCCCATCTCTAAACATCAATCCTGAGGGGTTTTCTAAATTGTTCCCCTGAAAAAAGAATCGGAACATTTCTTAATTTCATTAAATTTTATTAGAAAATATTAAACAATAGTTCTGTTCAGTTTTAGTCCTAAAACGTTTCAGGCATTGGTTCCCTCAGGAATTTCAAAATTCACTTTTGAGGTACGAGTGTAATTTATGCTGTAGAACAAAATGGGAAATACACTTCAAATAACATTTTACCACAGACCTTTTTGTATTTCTAAATCAAAAACTACTTTTCTAAAAACCCATTCGAATTTCCTGAGGGAATTTTTCAGTGTTGGCTTACAAATAAACATTATTGAATATCATCTCGATATTCTGCTGAATCAACTTTTAATTGTGAGAAAGAATAAACATGTTATGTGATAAGCGCTTATAAATGGGTGCTACTCAAGGTAAAAAAAAATGTTACTCAAGATCTGATTTAATTCATCATCAAACACAGATCTTGAAGCTGAGTTGGCAGCATATCAGCAGGTAAGAGGAGAGATGTTGTACCTGTATGGAGTCTGTGCGGGCCTCTAGCTTTGCTCTGGACACTGGCTTCTGCTGGACATGTAATGTTTCATCTGTTTTAGGCTCAAACTCCCCCGCCTCCCTCTCTTCCATATAGACATCCTGACTAGTGTCTGTCCAAGAGAGAAACATTGGGTTTTATGAGGTCAACACGTTAAAATGAAGTGGTGATGAATATGGATGTGGATAAAACACAACTTTCAGAAATTATTCAGTATCATGTTGAGTTAACCATTATTAATCACATGGCATTCATAACCCAGGTTATTGGCTCAAAAACAAACAAACAAACAAAATCTTTACCCATGAGTAAAGATGGCATCATGAGGGTCACATACGTCTAGAGGCGTGAGATTGGGAATAGCTTTCTTGGGGTATTACAGACCTAACTGGATTTGACAGGCTGGGTTTCGATTGACAATGGGCTTTGAATTCAAGCAACGAGCCATTACATTTCTGCTAACACAAAGTTAGTGCTTTCATCACCAACATTTGTCTAATTTATCTTCTCTATTCTGAGATCGCTGCTGACTGCTGCAGCTGGTAACCCTCATTAGCTCTACAGGTGTTTAGACAAGACAGCTTGTTCCAAGTGCTGCTCTAAGGTTCTCAGTGAAGATGCTGGAATCATTTCCAAGTGCTGACATTGCCGGACTCCTCTAAGAACAGCATTACATGTTCCCTTGAGTTTAGTACCACCCACTAATGGTCATCATTTTGAACACTCCTGCCAGAAGATCTTTTAGCAAAAGCACCTGACCTGATGAGGTCAACACAAAAGCAGAATGAATAATGGATAATGAGATGGTCCTTTCTAAGCCAGCTGATTTTCATAGTTATTCTGTGCCTTTAGTCCACATGCATACAGAGAAATGTAAGGTCTGCCTTTTGTAGTGACAGTTCTAAGAACAACAGTAGGACTAAACCGTTACCTGAGTGACAATAGGTGATGGTTTGGATCTGATTCATCTCACTGGCCATGATATTCTGCTAATGTATGCAGCCCTAGAAATATGTGACCTGCATACTGTCATTTTTGCTCATGGGCACTCAGTTATGGAAATATTTATCTTGTGACACTCTTAAACTATTACTAAACTATTACTTAAATGTGATTACAGCCTTGGAACATATAGTTTGTGTCTTCGGAGGCAGTAGCTCCCTGCCGTTCCTTAGCCAGTTCTCCACGCAATACAGTTTTGGACCGTGGCATCCAACCCTTCTTCACAGCATGGGGTACCATCCCCCTAAGGAATATCGGGCACCACTTTTCCAATAAGTCCCTTGGTTCTGAAGTTTGGCTGTTCCCTGCTAATGAGTCACTTCACCCCACATATCTCAAGCTCTGCCTCACATCAGTAGGGTAGATGAGAGAGAGCACTTGATACCTCCCGATTATTCGGCTCCACGCAATACAGTTTTGGACCGTGGCATCCGACCCTTCTTCACAGCATGGGGTAGCACCCCCCTAAGGAATATCGGGCACCACTTTTCCAATAAGTCCCTTGGTTCTGAAGTTTGGCTGTTCCCTGCTAATGAGTCACTTCACCCCACATATCTCAAGCTCTGCCTCACATCAGTAGGGTAGATGAGAGAGAGCACTTGATACCTCCCGATTATTCGGCAGCATGGTGACTTCTGCCAAATGTGTCAGTTGGGACAAATGAGATGATATGGTCTCCGGGAGTCCATGAGCTAGGTGGCCTTCAAGGTCCACACCCCAGCCTGTAAGAGAGGCATCCATCAAAATTGTTTTTCAATGACAACACGCCCCTAGTGGGGCACCCTGAGCCACAGAAGAAGGGTAGGAAGGCACCTGCGCATAACCCTTAAAAAGCCTCTGCTTTTGAGCCACCATTGAAATGGTCTCATATGGAGTAGGCCCAATGGAATGACTGGGGACGCTGCAGCCATGAGAGAAATAGGCTGACTGGAATATCCTAGCCTAGCTTAAAGCTGTCCACACAGGCAAGTTCGACCAGACACGAGCAGGGATAAAGTTGCCTGCATTGTGGTCGAATCCCATTGCATTCCTAGAAAAGTCTGTCTTTTCTTGGAGAAAGCACACTTTTCTTGGAATTCAGTCTAAGACCTAGACACCATAACTGAGTGAGAACAACATTTATATGTTGGACTGCTAAAGCCTCACACCGAGTTAAAATTAGCCAGTCGTTGAGGTAATTCTGTACATTAATGCCCTTGAGTCGCAGTAGAGCCAGAGCTGTGTCCATGCACTTCATAAAAGTAAGAGGTAACAATCTCGAAAGTATAGAAAAAAATATATATACAAAAATTAAAAAGGAGATACAAACACACGACACAGGGGCCATTCTTTTTATTTTTTATTATTATTTAATTTTTTTTAAAGCAAGTCGTTTAAGTCATGCGAACGATACTGCGGTGGCTGTTGATGCTAGCGGGTTTGGTGTCTCGTGTCGCAAATCCAACGACCACTGGTAGTGACGATTCTCTCTGACTAATCAGTGATCTGCAGTGTTAACACGTTACATTTTAGTTTTGGTACGGCTCGCTTGGAACCTCAACCAGGGTGGTACTATTTAAGTGAGCCATGCCGAACCATACCATGCCGTGGAAAAGCGTCATAACTTGTTGTGGAGATCCTGGAAGAAAGGAAGCCACCTAAGAGGAGGATGAGTGCTTTGACCTGATAGAAAACATTTGTCTAGATTACTTTGGGACACTTTCAGTTCTTATATGTTGGACTGCTAAAGCCTCACACCGAGTTAAAATTAGCCAGTCGTTGAGGTAATTCTGTACATGAATGCCCTTGAGTCGCAGTGGAGCCAAAGCTGTGTCCATGCACTTCATAAAAGTAAGAGGTAACAATCTCGAAGGGAAGGTACGCTTCATATGCGAAAGCGAACCTGAGAATTGTTTTGTCATTGGTACAATCTGAATATGAAAACAGGCATCCTTTAAACCTATCATGACAAACCAGTCTGACTGAAAAATTGGTGCCCATTATTCTCTTGAGGGAAGACAGTCCTAACAACCTCTTGTTCCCCAGTACCCTCCGAGGAGGTGTCAGGCACTACGCTCCAGCAGCCATGCTGTGCAGAAAACCCACTGGGAACTGCTGCCTCCCCATAACACAGAATGTGGCTGGTTTAACAAGATAGCCTTGAGGGCATTGAGGAAGAAAGAGCACACAATGTTATGGTGTGTCACACTCTCCCCTGAGGGGGCTTGCCCTCAGAACCCTGAACGCCTTGGCATCAGGGCTGATCTTTTCTGGCAGACCAGGAGGAAATGACAAATCTCAGGTCCAGCTTTCAATTGGACTGCTGAGACTAACACTTCCCCTTGCTAGTGAGAGCTACAGCCAGGTTTAACCACAGGTGCAGCTTCGTGGCAGCCATACCAGCCACTGAATGGCCAATAGTGCAGGCCGTTTTCTTTGTGGCATGGCAGAGTTCCGACAGAGTGATGGTGTACTGTAGCCTGAATTAGGCCTTACCAACCATACTAGATGTAACTTTACATGTTCTGGAAGGTAATGATGGTCCTCTCCAGGGCGTGCAAAAGAAGGTGAGAGATAGTTAGCTAACGTCTCTTCAACCTTAGGCATCGATGCATTCCCATGCTCTGCCAGCCCTGCGACAGATGAATAATTAGACAGGTTGATGAAGTGAGTTGAATAAGGCTTCTCCCAGGACCTTGCTAATGGCGCTTTTCCACTGCGTGGTACAAGCTGGCTTGGCAACGGCACGGCACGGCTTGGCTCACTTGCTTTTCCACTGCAGTTAGTACCGCTTCAAAGTAGGTGGCAATATTGACTAGTTGTGCCGCCTCTACTGCCGTGACATCATTGTAAACGCGAGACACAAACGTGCGTATAGAAAAAAAAATATATACAAAAATTAAAAAGGAGATACAAACACACGACACAGGGGCCATTCTTTTTTTTTTTTTTTTTATTTAATTTTTTTTTAAAGCAAGTCGTTTAAGTCATGCGAACGATACTGCGGTGGCTGTTGATGCTAGCGGGTTTGGTGTCTCGTGTCGCAAATCCAACGACCACTGGTAGTGACGATTCTCTCTGACTAATCAGTGATCTGCAGTGTTAACACGTTACATTTTAGTTTTGGTATGGCTCGCTTGGAACCTCAACCAGGGTGGTACTATTTAAGTGAGCCATGCCGAACCATACCATGCCGTGGAAAAGCGTCATAACTTGTTGTGGAGATCCTGGAAGAAAGGAAGCCACCTAAGAGGAGGATGAGTGCTTTGACCTGATAGAAAACATTTGTCTAGATTACTTTGGGACACTTTCAGTTCTTCCTCAGGCCAATTCAAACTGAGTTTGTCTATGGCACGAGTTAACACATCAGTTAATCAGTGAGGTACTGTAATTGTCTTTTTATCACTGTGTGTGGAAACATCACCCTGTTCAACATTTAACTTCACAGAGTAAGATGCAGCCAGTATCAGGACCTCATGAAGACTGAAAGAAATCGCAGAGTGAGCTTTCGGGTCTGCCAACATGTAAAATACTTGAGAATTGCCATGAGATTGTGTTGATATTACCATATTCAACCACAAGCTAATTGAAATACAAAGAAAAAAGTTTGCTAGTTCGTACCTGTGGGAGGAGGTGTGATGTGTGTGCAGGAGGCACTGACATTGTGAGTGTATGTTTTGGGTTCAGGACTCAGAGGCACAGACAGGAAGTGATTGAGGTTCTGAGGATGCGTCTGACTCTGAGCCAGACACGGCAAACTGCGACGAGACGACTTTAGCGTTTTCTCCTTCAAAATCTCACTGATACTGGTGTGCATACCTGCTGAGAGAGAAACATAGAAATACATAATTGAGACAGTGGATTAAAAATACCAACATTTACACTTTGAATATAAAAATAGATTATCTTTAAAAAGGCATTTTTCGTTCTGTTGTACATGTCTCAACAATCAGTATTTGATCCAAATACTCTGTAATGCAATATAGTACCAGTAAAACTCACTTACACTATCAAATACAAAGGTATAATGATCACATCAAGGATAACCAGTGTATTACATTTACTTAATTAAATAACTCCTGGAAGCACAGTCATTCTTTATTGACTCACAAGGTCATCTATGGATAAAGGATTCACTAACTGCATTTCAGAACCATGTGGGCCAGATACTGTTCGATTGTTTGCAATAGTCAGAAGAAACAGAAGATGCTGTTTTGGTACACATAATAATCTCCATTAAAGGGGCCATAAACTAGCTGACATGGAAAAGTTGACAACACTTTATTAGTGTTGGAGGTAACGCATTACAATTAATGTGAGTTACATAATCAGATTACTTTTTTCAAATAACCAGTGAAGTAACGCATTATTTTTTAATTTACAAGAACATTTCTGAGTTACTTTTTCAAATAAGTAATGCCAGTTACTTTGTTTTCCCATTTATTGACTGGCAGCTCTCCTGTCCTCATGTTGAGAGAAATCAGGAGAGAGTGCAGAGGCGTTGTGTGCGCTGTGAGAACATGATGTTACTGTAGTTGTAGACTAAATGTGAACATCCATTTATCATCTCACTTGCTCAAAAACAGACTATGTTTTATATATATGTCTATATATATATATATACATATATATATATATTTTTTTTTATTGCTGAAGAGTGTTGAATTTTCTTCTCCTGCATCCTATTCTTCATGCAATCCAGAACAGCAGCACAGCTGAAGGTTTGTTTGAGCTGCGCCCTCTACTGTACAGACGTGAATTTACATTTGATTCAGCCTGAGATTTGTTCATTTCACTTTGGGTGTGAAAGAGCTTTTACATTTGCCAAAAATAGAAATGTTTATATTAAAAACAAACCAGTAAGCCCAGTCCAGATGTGAAATAGTAAAGCAAAAGTAACATAACAAAAGGTCACTAAGTAACGCAACTAGTTCTTTTTTAGGGAGTAACGCAATATTGTAATGCATTACTTTTAAAAGTAACTTTCCCCAACACTGCATTTTATAATAAGGTTTAATTTGTAACATAAACGTTAACAGTTTATTGTTATTAATGTTAGTCAATAAAAATAAAATAGTTTATTCATTAATTGTTAGTTCACAGTGCATTGAATAAAGAATGAATGAATGAATGAATGAATGAACGCATAAGAATCAGCAATGAACAATAGTATATTTACAAATTAATAAATGCTGCAATAAAAGTTGTTTATTGTTAAAATGGTCCCCTCAGTAGAAATCGCATTCCGTGAGGGCCCACCTGGACCTTTAGTAATTGCGTGGTGCCTAAACACGCTACTGTTAACTGTTAATGAACAAATGTAGCCTTATTTTAAAGTGTTCCTGAAAATACATATTTTAATAAACTTTAAACTCAAAAGATATCATTTTTAAATGCATAACAACATCACTTATCAGAAACATACAACATAATTTTAAAATGTAAGTCTCATTTTAATATAATCAATTATGGTGAATGTATTCTGAATGTGCATTCTGTAGCTGCATTTTATCAACTAATATGCATGAAATGAATGATAATGTGGCATAGCAGAGTGAAATTAACCCTGCTTGCAAAAAAAAGAAAGAAAGAAAAACAACATACACTGTATATTTTAGTACATGTTAGATATATTGAAATGATTGATGTTGTGACATTGTGCTTGTTCAGTTGTTGACATATTGAACCTAAAAACGAACCTAACTCTGTCAACATATTGAATCTCTATTCAATACTCAATTATGCAATAATTCATATAAACCAAACATTTGAAAAGCAATTGCTTTCCCATACTACTTTGAAAATGAGGGTGGGACAATTAAGCAGGCTAAGATGATAAAATATGTAAGGTGTTTACCTTAAAAAGAATGTTACATCAGGGAAGTAATGTCAAAGATTGATTGCTAAGTGAATGCTTTACAGCTGCCATTATACTAACAGTGGACAGCAATACTGATGAAGGCAACTTAATCCTCTTGGGAGCAATTTTCAGTCTATGAATGTAATATGAGATGATTATCCTCAGTGTATGCAAGGAATGACCCATATGGCCCTTTTGATATGCCTTTAACAAACATAGTTTCATGCATGACAGATTCAAATGTATAAATTAATTTACATTCAGATAAATATAGACATCTTTGTTAATGTTTCTAATAAAAGTTAATATACACTCTGCTGCTTCTCATTCTCAGATATTTACTGTATAACATAAATGAATTTAAAATAACAATTTGCCGAAACTCACCATAAAAACAAAACCCTTGAATACCAGAATGCTAGCAGAAGCTGCTGTCAAATCTGGATAAATGACTCCACATAACCATTTAGTGTAAAACCATTCTACAATGTGATGACAGCATGAACGTCTGATTCAAGGTCACACTGACACACATCCAGTGAAAAGCTCATTTGTAAGCCAGTGTTGGAGAGATCACTAGCTGGGAAAATGCCTGGTCTTCCCCACATGACTGCACATAGATAGCTGCACATAGCTGATGTGGAATTCCTCTCATACTGACCTTGTCCATGATGGCTGCATCAATCTAACCACGGCTGGCCTTTTAAATAGAGCTAACATGAAACAAGAAGCAATTATTTTAGAGCATAGAACCCAAAGCGCACAGACAGAGAGGCACAGAAAGTTCAAACACATGCAGGACTGAATTAATCTAGATTCTCTCACATTTTGGATGGATCATATACTCAAAATTCAGTACAAGGCATGGACAAGTCATGAATCTCAAATGCTCAGCCCTAAAATATCTTCTTCCTGTAGCATTTTGACTCAAGAGAGAAATAATGGATTTTTTTTTGCCTGTAACCCATTTTGCTGCATAAAGAAGTAGATATTTACTCTAATTTGAAGATGATGTGAGTGGTGCTTTCATGTGAACAACTCTCCACCACCAAGATTGAGTGTTATCAGTGGTTGTTTCGAGTGTTTTTTGGTTTATTCAGTCAGCAGCTATCTCTGATATGTGCATAACTCCGAAACACTGCCGTAACGACATTGGCATCTGAGGACTGCTCACTATTTTTGATCCCTGTCGTTTTGTTGAAGTATGTTGGTAACAACGGAACTTGCAACCATAGTCGGCTCATTGTTTCAGGTCCCTCCTCCTGTAAATCTATGGACTTATTTTACTGTCGATAAGTCCTGAGATTAAAAATGCAAAAGCACACCGCTTGATTTGAGGCATCATTCATGTTCGCATTGCAAACGGTGCAGGAAAATTTACACGCATGTACAGTATATGACCTATAATTTACAAAACCACTGGACAAAAATACATATACATGTTAATGAACAACACAATACAATGCCTCTTTTCAAGAAATATCTGATTCACCTTTTTCCTAAGAGAGAAGGAGTACTATAACCCTATTATTACCACAAAAATACCTTGAAATGTAATTAATCATTTCAGCCCTTGTAAAAAAAAAAAAAAATGCTGTTTTATGCTGTTGTAAGAGCAGGTGGTTCTCGTTAAGGTTTATATAAAAATAAATATATTCAATATATAAATATATAAAAGCCTATTTGGCCCAGATTTTAATCTAGCTCTGAGCTCATACTGGCTTGTCAGGAAAAGAAACATAATCCTATGCTTTATGGAGGTACAGTATATGAGGGTTAAAGTGAAGAATTAAATAAAAATGAGAGTGCAACACAACAATTCCAATGCGCAACACAATACAAAAATATTACAGAAAGGCAGTAATGCAGAGGAAAGGAGGAAGAGAGATAAGAGTGTGATGTGTATATTGGTTGGATTCAGTCCAGTCTGTTCTGTGTAATCTTATCAAGCACATCTTCACCACCAACTGAAAACGTGAGAAACAGAAGTGACATAATAAATGTTCCCATAGAAAACAAACACTGCTGTTCATGCAGCACCATGCTTGCTGTGTCAGGGGCGAAAAATCTGCAATCCTGGATTTATCCACGGAGGCAAAGCCAATAGGACCTTGTGATTGAGTGAGATTATAGTGTGTGTGTGTGTGCACGCGTTTTTGTGACAAATGAGGACATAAATTTGTATAATGACAAAGGTATGACATAGGTATTACAAGGAGAAGGTGACTTTTCAGGACATTACCCCATGTCCCCACTTTTCACAAAAACAAACCTGTGTGTGTGTGTGTGTGTGTGTGTGTGTGTGTTCCTGCTGCACGCTCACACACGTGTCCCACCTGTACAGTTCGATTCTCGACCTCAAACCTGCATTTCACCACTATAATAAAGATAAAGAGGTACTCTAAACAGATCAAGAGTCTCATTGCATGTAATCCAAGTACAGCTGTGTGCTTTTCACGTATCATTCCAGCTTTCGATTTCCATTTTTAAACAACACACTGTGAAATGCTACATAGTGTATTCCTGCAGCTATGTATGTGTTTAAAAATATATATAATAATGATAATGACTTAATTACGGACTAAAATGGCTTACTTACTTTTCACACACCATTATACATTTCGATATAGTTTCTACTCAGGCAAGTTATGACCCTAGATAATTAATTATACTGTATATAATTATCTCAAGATGACTCACAGTTGAACTTTTAGGTGTTTTGTATTTGCTGCATTTTAAGTTCAGTTCTCAGCTGCACCATTGCATATTATAAGAAACGACGTGCAGAAGACAGACTCTATTTGCCAAAATGTGCAGTATACCTCAGAGAATACTGCTTGAATACTGTGTCACATAATGCAAATAATGTGTCCCACAATGCAATGTGCTTCCATTTTGAATTGTGACAAATGAACTGGAACTAATTTCAACCTTGACTGAGATCAGCATCTCCTTTATGTGTGATCTGTAAAAACAGTGTATACTGTGCAGTGTTCACTGAGCAGTACACTAGTGTTCTATTCTGAACATGTAAACCTGCATTTTTTACATGCAATCTCAGGGAAAAAAAGGCACAAAGCTGTCACTGTGGCAGTACCTTTTTAAATGGTGCACCTATGTACCTACAGGGTCCATATTGGTACCTTAAATGTACATGTTAATACCTAAAAGGTACAAAAGTGTATTGTAGCATACATATATGTGTAGTATATGGTGTACTGCTTTTAATATATGATGATTTAAATATATATACTTGTGAATAGGTTCAAATGCCATTAAGATGCCATTAATATATATATATATATATATATATATATATATATATATATAT
>NW_015662929.1:33043-45813 GCF_001515625.1 Sinocyclocheilus rhinocerous
GCGCTATATAAATAAAGATGACTTGATATATAACACAGATATCATTTCAGCCCATTCAGTGACCCAACCATGTTATTGACAGGCTTCATGAAATTCAGCCAAATGTCATGTGAGAACAGCTGTTGAGTAAATTCAACAAATGTCACTGGATTAGTGTTGATATAATGCATGTAGAGCCGAGTTAAGACCTAGAATATGGCTAGACCACGATTGAGGGCATTATTTTTATTCTACACTCTAAAAAATGCTGGGTTAAATACAACCCAGTGCTGGGTAAAATAGGGACAAACCCAGCAATTGGGTTGTTTTGACCCCAAAAAGGGAAAAAGAAAGAAGCACTGCTATCTGAAAAGTAGCTGAGAGCTACAGAACAAAAGAAGTATTTAGGAAAAGTTTTTAAAAAAAATGCAAGTTGAAGTAAAGATCTTTCCTTGCTTGAGGGAAAGGAGAGAGTGAAGGAAATGAGGTCAGTGGGTTTGCCCGTCTTCCCTGTCTGAAAACCTTGCATAATTCATCTCTGGTTCCCCACCGCTCTCGGCACACAGGAGTTTGACATCGCCCTGCCCCACTAACAGATGCTTTTTATAGATCAGAGAGGCAGAGTGGGCTGGGTAACTCTACAGCCCTCTCAGAGCCAGTCTTTACGGGACGTTAAGGGGCTGCTGGCTGACGATCAGGTGAGGCTGGATTTAGAGGAGCTCGACTGAGGCTTTTTCAAATGCACGTGATTTACAGCAGCTAGACTTACTCTGTGATATTGTTAGCAAAGTGCAATGCAGCCTAAATTAATTATTTGTGAGTTTAATCAATTAAATTTCCATCAGTCTGGACTGTAACTTTGGTCTCAACACTTTGTAATGGAATAAAATGGAATATAATGGAATAGTTGAAAAATGAATATTTGTTGAGAATTTACTCACCCTCAGGTCATCCAAGATGTAGATGAGTTGTTTCTTCATCAGATTTGGAGAAATGTAGCATTACATCACTGTCTCACCAATGGATGCTCTGCAGTGAATGGGTGCCATCAGAATGAGAGTCCAAACCACTGAGAAAAACATCACAATAATCCACAAGCAATCCACACCACTCCAGTCCATCAATTGCTTTATCCAGTGAAAATGTCATCTCATCTGAATCAGGAGAGAAATATGCACAAATCAAGCACCATTTATAAGCAGAAAACAGAATATGTGGGTGGATTTTGATGTGAGAGGACAACAGGGGATGGAATTTTTCACTGGAGGAAGCGTTATTATGGATTATGGACTCGTATTTTAGCCGGAAGCAACGGTTTGAAGTCAAAAACATCTTAACAATAGATTTGTTTAATCTATTGTTAGTCTCTTACAAACAACAAGCTTTTCACGTCACAGGATGTTAGGAGTGGTGTGGATTATTGTGATGTTTTATCAGTTGTTTGGACTCTCATTCTGACGGCACCCATTCACTGCAGAGGATCCATTGCTGAGAGTGTGATGCAATGCTACATTTCTCCAAATATCTGATGAAGAAACAAACTCATCTACACCTTGAATGACCTGAGGGAGAGTACATTTTCAACTAATTTTAATTTCTTGGTCAACTGTTCCTTTAAAAATGTGTCAAACTACCAAAACGTGATTTTTCAGGTATTGTTTTGCATGTGACTACTGTTTTTATTATCTTCAGAACTGAAATCCCTCTATTCCAATCACACCGGGCCTTAGTAGCAGATGGTACTTTTCCAGAGCTTAACTGTGTTCAGCACAGAATTACACAAGCCAGTCAGTGACGTACTGAAACATACAGACGGGAGATTACAGTATCCATCACTCTACTCTCTCCAAATGTCAAACAATGTCATAATGTCCCCTGTACATAAACATATACAAACTGAATGTCTACTCTTGTGTATTCCCTTGCCATCAAACGGAAATTCTTGCTAAATAGACAGTTAACCAGTTAAACTATGAATTTCACATAGAAAATTAATAGCACTTAAAACAATTTCAAACTTTCATTACATTACAAATGTGTGACAGTTTGTTGGTCGATATAGAAGTAACCATTTTTAGGTTATTTGTATTTGTATTTTTTTAACATTGGTAACACTGAATGGGCAGAGCTGCTTTGATACATGGTAATAAACTTCATTTTTATAGCACCTTTACAGGTAGCTCTTCAAGACGTTTTGCAGAGAAAAGGAAAAACAATTTATTAAAAAGGGTACATAAAAATATGATACAGTATTATAGTCAAAAAGGTGAACAAGTTATATAAAAGAGTTCCGGAAGGCTGAAATTTAAATACTTTTAAATTCCCTGGATACAAATATTTATTATTTATTTTTTGCAGAAACAATTTACACTTAGTTTTTATCACCAAGAAACCTGCTAACAAGGTCAGATAACCAATGTCTGTATTAATCTTGGCATTCCCATGACTTTTGAGGTTTGAGTTCACAAAGTTCAGTATAGAAATTCCCTTGACGTTTCCATCATTTTTTCCATTTTAATAATTTGCATTAATTTTCCAGCCATGGAAATGAATTGGGGTATTCATTCATTCACTCATTTATTAAAAGCCAACACATTTCTGATTGGCAATCACAGGTCACAGGTTGTTGTTTTTTTAAATAACAAATCTACTGGTCTGTCTGGGTGTCCGTGATCTACAGCGATACTCTTCCCCATCTGTGCGTTATGTAACATGACAGGTGGCAAGTCTGTGGCTCATGTTTGACACAGAAAAAGATAAATTCACAGCTCCCCCATGGAGGAAGCCATGTCACCCTTAAAAAATGGGCCCTCTCTTTTTAGCAACCTATACATAGTTTAACAAATCACCTGTCCTATCTATTACATCTTGCATATAGCGTGAGCATATATACTGTCATGAGAGCCAGAACTGAATGTGGTACCAAACACAGAGATGTTGATATCGTCAGCCTCCTACTGACTCGAGTTACTGGAGAGTTGCCCATGTCGCAGGAAGTCCTTGTGTCTGGCCAATCTGTTTGTGCTACACGCCAATAGATCAGAACGCCACTGCCGCACAGCCAGAATCCCATGTTAACTAACTGCTTGCTTTTCAATTACAAATTTCTGGAGAGAAATCATCTAGGAGTTTGTTTATCCATATAGTGTGGTTTCTTTAACAGTGAAATCTTTATTATGGCTCGTGTCTTTGTTTCCAAGGAGGATTCTGATGCTTGTTGCTTGATTCTGTAGTGAGGCGTATAAATTATCACCGCCGCTGAGGCATATAGCAGTTTATTGCTTTAGGTTTTTGTGCTGGTTGGAATTGATTTTGGTGCTCCACTGAGTCTTCAACGGTTTGAAGATGTCAGTACAGTAGCTATTAAATGTCTCATGGCAGCAGCTGAGAAATGTTGGTTATTTGGCACGAAAGTGTGTTGGTCTCTAGTTCTGGCTGTTTGTCGGTTTCATCTGTTTGGGTTTCAATAGTCCAGCTTTCATCAGAATGTGCTTAATGTAACCCAGAGACGGCACATTCCCATTGTGATGTACTGTCGGATATATATATAGCTCGTAAAAGTAGCAAAAGTTGCCTGAATATGCCGGTTCCGATCTAAGTGGCTCACTGCTGTGCAACTTCCTGGAGTCAGAATACACGTTTGTATCAGTCCACTGGAAGACTAAGGCCATTTTTACCAGTAGATTGTTCACTTTGTTCCAAAACATGGAATTAAAATGTTATAACCAGTGTTGGAGGTAACACATTGCAAGTAATGTGAGTAATGTAATCAGATTACTTTTTTCAAGTAACTGGTAAAGTAGCGCATTACTTTTTAATTTACAAGAACATTTCTGAGTTACTTTTTCAAATAAGTAATGCCAGTTACTTTGTTTTCCCATTTATTGACTGGCAGCTCTCCTGTCCTCATGTTGAGAGAAATCAGGAGTGAGTGCAGAGGCGTTGTGTGCGCTGTGTGAACATGATGTTAGTTCTAGACTAAATGTGAACATGCATTTATCATCTCACTTGCACAAAAACAGATTCAGTATTCCTCAAAATGAATAAAAACAGTGAAATACAAACTCAGAAGATGACGCAAACCTGCAATAATTACACATGAATAAATGTGTTACATAACAAACATCCTTTGTGTATTTAATCCCATTTTATTACCCAGTGTCTTTGCTGATTACCTTCGATGATCCAATTCAACCATACTAATGAGAAAAATTACTTTAGATAAACATAACATTTGTGTTTATTTGTCTTTTTTTACTGCTGAAGAGTGTTGAACTTTCTTCTCCTGCATCCTATTCTTCATGCAATCCAGAACAGCAGCACAGCTGAAAGGTTTGTTTGAGCTGCGTCCTCTAATGTATAGACGTGAATTTACATTTGATTCAGCCTGAGGCTTATTCATTTCACTTTTGGGGCCCTATCATACACCCGGCGAATAGGGACAACCCGTTTAGACCATGCGCCTGGGCGCACAGACCGTTTTCCCGTCGTTAAACTAGCAAAAGTGGATTCGGACTCGCCCTGAGTGCACCTGCGCCGTGCGCTTTAGACCATGCGCTTAGATTGTTAAAATAGGGCCCTTGGTGTGAAAGTGCTTTTAAATTTGCCAAAATAGAACATTTTTATTTTAAAAGCAAACAAGCAAGCACAGCCCAGATGAGAAAAAGTAACGCAAAAGTAACATGACGCATTACTTTCCATAAGTAACACAATTAGTTACTTTTTTTAGGGAGTAACGCAATATTGTAATGCATTTAAGTTACTTTTAAAAGTAACTTTCTCCAACACTGCAAATATGTATATATTTCTTTGCTTTTCAATCACGATTACTAATGTGCTCACAGAAACAGACACTGCTGATTTTTACATAATGCATTTCCCATTATGAATTATGGTACAGCTTGGTTTGTTGATCTGTTGGGTTGGATTGTATTTTCACCGCAACTGAACCGAATCAGAGTTTGTTTTCAGTTGGGTCGAGACCACCTCATTCAGGCAATCTCAGACTGATTGTTTTGGTGCAGACCCACACTCGATTGCTGTGCTCACATATGTCTAAATGAACCAAACTAAAGGGGAAAATGTGTCAGGTTCTGAAACAAAGCTTTTCAATCACGATTACTAATGTGCTCACTCACAGAAACAGACACTGCTGATTTTACATAATGCATTTCCCATTATGAATTATGGTACAGCTTGGTTTGTTGATCTGTTGGGTTGGATTGTATTTTCACCGCAACTGAACCGAATCAGAGTTTGTTTTCAGTTGGGTCGAGACCACCTCATTCAGGCAATCTCAGACTGATTGTTTTGGTGCAGACCCACACTCGATTGCTGTGCTCACATATGTCTAAATGAACCAAACTAAAGGGGAAAATGTGTCAGGTTCTGAAACAAATGCTCCAACTGAGAAAGTAATGAAACGGCTCTAAGTCAAGTCTTACCGGTCTGTTTGTACAGTATGAGTGCTACCGGGAAGGAACTAGACTCTGAATTTGACAAAGTTTGCAAGGTCTGTGCCTGAAAAGAGTTTTGATGAAGCAGTCAGTAGCTGGTATCACACATCTACTGTATAAGGCTGGACGACATCTGTGTCAGCCTGACTCTTATTGTCATGTCCAAGCACTGGTGATGTATTGTTAAAATTGTGCTAGAAGTGTTGATTCAGTGCTGTTGGATTCTGACTGAGAAGCAGGCATGTAATTAAAATTAGTCATGCAGTTCTTTTATAAGCTTAAAACCAGTGTTGATGTTTAATTTTAGGTGACTTATTACATTTAAGTTATAGAGTAGTGTGTGGTTTCCCCCTTTTTTGGTTGTTTGGTTAATATTCCCTAATTTCAATTTCCAATTTGTTTGCAAACGCTCTCCATCCACAATAATCTTACTGCACAAGCATGAAACTTCATAAAAGCTCACTATTTTTTTTTTTCTGGCACAATTGCATTATCAAAATATAACATTACTCATTGATGTGTCCGGGCTGCACACAAAATTGCTATTCCATGAATGATTTAACACACTACTGATCTCAAGTTTTGCCACAGGATAGGAATTGTGAAAACATTTTCTATCAGAATGTAATATGAAGATTGTACAATGTAACATTTAACTTTAACAACACTATAAAAGTGGATAACAGGCACAACATTGACCGCCATCTTGACTGAATGGATCACATGACTAAACACGCATCAGCATTTTCAAATACCTCCTCAAATACCTATTTTTCACTGCCCACACTACAACATGAAAACAGCATTTTCAAAAAGCTCAATTTTCGCTGAGCAAAAATGCCCCAAAACATAGCTAAAAAGATGTGTTTTTAAATGTATCCAAATTGAAGTGGATGTAGCCGTAGTCCAATCTGGCCCTGAACCTAAAATGAATTTGAGAGCATATTTTCAAGTCCACTTCAATTTTATGTGGTAAATAATAAAACCCATCCTCAGCTGCCTGTCACACTTCCAACAATTATCATTAGCTGAGAATTCATCTCACGCTTTCAAGATTAGCCTAAATGCTAAAATACAGACTTTCATTATTTATGGTATTATGAGAGCATTAATTAGTGAAATATCCATTATCAACACTCAAATGGTACAATTTGCAAAGAACCTAATGCTCAAAATGCATTACCCTGGCACTGCATATTTCTGTAATAATGTGATAAGATACACTGTATGCCAGTGAAGGAGTCTGTGGCCAAACATGCTGTCACGAATCCGGTCCGTGGCCTTCCGGCCGATTGCCACCAGAGGTCGCTCTCCCATTACATTGACTCTCACACCACACAGACTGTTACACATCACCCTGGACTGCATTTCCCATCATCCATTGCACTGATTACACACACACACAGCTGCATTCAATGAGACACGCTTTATAAGCCATGGACTTCCTCTCTCTCACTGCCGAGTATTGTTTAGCGTATATCACTCTTCTAGCGATAGCTACATTACGGAGCCATTCCAAGTTTCTGTTTCTAGTTGTAGTCTAAGTCTAGTCATTTCGTGTTGCCTTGTTGTCTGTTTCCTTATCTTCTGCCTGTGTATCTTGGATTAACCCTTTGCCTGCTGTTTCGGAGTATTGTTTAGCGTATATCACTCTTATATGACCCACGCTTGCCCTAGGAATACTCTGTCTTGCCTGAAACTGTTTGGCCCATGCCTCTTATGACCACGTCTCTGTTTAATAAAAGCCTGCAAATGGATCCGCACGTCTCTCGTCTCGTCGCCTCCGTTACACATGCTTTGATGTGGACATAACTGAATATAAACCCAGTCTTCTGCAGAGGCCTAAACATCAAAGAGTCTCTTTCTCTCTATCCCCATCACATCTCACCTTCCCTGACTGGGATGTTTCTTCCTCTGCAGTCTCCACACTTCACTCTTATATCAAGGGCATGCACTGCTTGGGCAAAATCCTGTTTTCATTTAACTGATGTGTTGAAAAAAATCTTTTGGAGAAAGCCCCCAAAACATAAACAAGAATGCAACGAGAAAGAGAGAGAGATAGGAGGAGGTAAAATGCCAGTTTCCTGCTGCAGTTATTTTGTCATTAAGCACTTGCGACAGGTTGGGTTCTGAGGTCGGTGGATATTTGGGTTTTAGTCAGGCATCTGAGGAAGCTTCAGGGCCATTCTTTGATGCAGAATTGGAAGATCACTGCTGACAGCAAAAACAGTTGAACAGTTTAAGTGAGCCAACACTAGTTAGCTGGGATCCCAGGTTCGGTCAGTCTGGTCTGTTGGCAGTTTTCCCAGCTTGGCCAACCTTTGAGACCAGCTAAAGACCAAGTTGTGTTGTTTTTACAACATCTGGAATTGTTTTGAAGGAAATTTCACCATTAAGACTTTTTTTTTTGTGAAAGGGGCATGAATGCGGGCTAATAATTTTTACCAGTTCATAAAAAAGTACGCAGAAAAACAAATTGGTCAAGAAAATATTTTTACTGTTAGTAAATTTTACAAAGAAATTGCAAGTAACACTAAGCATGAAATTAAATATTAATAGTTGATAATAGGCAATAATTGCCACAATACTGAAATTTCGGTAATACTTTATTTTAAGGTGTCCTTGTTACACGTTACATGTACTTACTATTATAATAACAATTAATTATGCACAATTACATGCAAGTAACCCTAAGCCAAACCCAAACCCTAACCATATAATAAGTACATGTAGTTAATTAATATTACTCAGTACCTATATGTATAATTACACTGTGACAAAGACACCTTAAAATAAAGTGTAACCGAAATTTCTAAATTCGTTACGATACCTTGAAAAATATCGATATTCGCTATCATTTCCAACACCATGGGGGAAAACTGCCACAACATTAAGGGCATAAAGATAAATGCAACAAGGCATGACAATGAGGTATATTTATAATGAAAACTTGAGGTGGTAAAACACTGAAGAAAACTTATGGATTTGCATACATTTACTTCAAATTTCATTAGAAAGAAGTATGATGTTATGAAGTGTGAAATGTGTTAATAGATCATTTATTTAATTGTAAATCTGCATGTCAAATTTGCTCTTCCTTAAGTCACACGGTACGTTTTATGTAGTTTTAAGTTACTGGGAAACCAAACACCCCAAATCTCAGTTGACCTGCACAATCCCCACCAATCTCTGTGTGACATACTGGACAAAACCGAACAGTGCTGTTTGCTTGCACAGCTCACTGATAACACAGACCAGCTGCAGCCACACAACCACGGGTGCATTTCCCAAAAAGCACTATAAACAAACTGTGATCGCAAGCTCTATCATTACCAACACAGTTCAACGAATCAGTGTTTCCAAAAACCACAGTTCCAACAGTCTCGCAAACTTTTGTGGTTGGAACTACAGCTCTCGACCTAGTTTCTTGTTAGTATGCCATGTGGACTTTAATAGATCATGCTCCTGAGTGCACATGTTTGCATGTGCTCTAAAATCTCAGAGTATGACTTAAGAGGGAAACTGCGATTGAATCATAACAAAAGAGAACAAAATGTGACCCTGGACCACAAAACCAGTCATAAGGGTCAATTTTTCGAAATTGAGATTTATACATCATCTGAAAGCTGTATGTATGAAAGCTGATGTATGGTTTGTTATGATAGGACAATATTTGGCCGAGATACAACTATTTGAAAATCTGGAATCTGAGGGTGCAAAAAAATCAAAATACTGAGAAAATCACCTTTAAAGTTGTCCAAATGAAGTTCTTAGCAATGCATATTACTATTCAAAAATTAAGTTTTAATATATTTACGGTAGGAAATTTACAAAATATCTTAATGGAACATGATCTTTACTTAATATCCTAATGATTTTGGCATAAAAGAAAAATCAATAATTTTGACCAATACAATGTATTTTTGGCTATTGCTACAAATATACCCCAGCGACTTAAGACTGCTTTTGTGCTCCAGGGTCACAAATAGCTAAGTAGTCCTCAGATGCCATGTTCATTATTTACAGCAATAATCTAATGTTTATTCGATCTTAAACTAGTTAATTAGCTGATATTATTATTCAACCACGCATGACGACGTCAATGATGACTCCGATTTCATATTATTGAACTTACGTAGTTCAAATGATGGTTGTGCGACAAAATGACTAATGTTTCAGAACAGAGTCATGACTATCTAGTTCCCTTTCAGTCGGTCACTCTCGACGTCACGTCGGATGACCGACGAAATTGGGATCTCGCTTAGAGAGACCAATCTACTTCGAGTGTAAACTAAACGAGCCAATAACCGAGACGTTTCTTTTTCCAGCAATGGTAGGTAAGCAGTGAGGCATGCTGTTATACACTCTCAGAAAAATTCCCTATTCTGACACACAGGTTGATTAGAGACCTTCACGGATTGCGAGCCATTGTTCCAGAGGGACTGCCACTGTAGGTGAAGTGTAGTCGCGTCTAGGTGAGGATGCAAAGTGGCACTATAAATACATGCTTAAAGGGGAAATGTGTAATTTACTGTGGCACAAGACATGGTATCACACTGGAGCCATTCAGTCCAATCACTTTACATTCAGAGATGAAATGAGGAAGAGCTTGATAATAAAGTGTGTCCTCATAGCTACTATTACTGTCCACGTAAATCTTTCTCAATAGCACTTTTCTGTTATCAGCAAACCTGCAAGAAAGTAATCAGGTTGAGTGAATTACCTCAGGAACTATTGCATAATATCTGGATTATCCATGCTTTTATATGTAATTATATATTATATATATTTAAACATAAAATAAAATAAAAATCCACAACATTATTATTATTATTATTATTATTATTATTTATTATGATAAATAATTTTCCTTGTGATTTAATTTTTTTTATTATTATTCAAATGTGTCAATAGGGCCACACTTACATTAGGCATTGTTAAAAGAACTTTAACATTTTGTTGTTTATGTATTACTATTTATTTAAGTTATTTTAACTTCTTGTATATTTAGTATTAGTTTTTAGTATTATATGTTGACTCTATGGATACGTTGCTGAACCTGAGTACAAATTTTGTTCTCATGTGTCAATATGTATGACATAATGACAGAATGACAATAAAGAGTGAAACATTATTATTATTATATTTTATGAATAATAAAAAAAAAATAATAATTATTATTATTATTATTATTATCAATAATATTATTGTTGTATTATTATTTGTATTATTTTTTATGAATTGATTTTCCATAAAACAAACGTGTATCACCATATGTATTGTTATAATCAAAATATTCAAGAATGTTGTGATGTTTATTCTTGTATGGCCCACTGCTTAATGGCTGCATGAGACAGGAACAAGGCAGTGCTCTGGATGGATTTTGGATTTCTAAACTAAACTGCTGGAGAAGATTGATGCAAAAATAGGCTAGATCTGCTTAATGAGATGAGAGTGCTGTGAATAATCTACGCTCAAATACACAGACTGCTAGTTACAATCTCCATTTCAGTCTCCATAATAACATGCTGTAATACTAGTAATGAGATTTTTATAGAGCTATTTCCTCAAGTGCTTTTCTTTACACTGACCACGTCCTGAGAAGTGTAATCATATCTGTTTGTGTTACTGTATCTAATATCTTCAATACAAGGAACAAAGCACTTTATCAAAGCAAAGTGTAACATATGCCTGTAATCTCAACACAGTGCACGAAAGTTGCTGTCTTTTTCTTCCCATAGCGAGCTACTAAAACCTGTAAAATTGGCTCTTTCTTTTCCATTTCACTCAAATCAAATCATCAATTCAGTCAGAATCAGCCTGAGAGCAGCGATTTTCAGCACAGTGTGATTTAATAGGCAGATGACCACTTAGTGTGTGTGGCGACCCCATTAAACAAGATGAAGGAAGATCAATGGAAAGTGTTTTCCCATAACCCTGAGTCAAGATGTACCAGTATCTGCCCTCTTATTTTTCTTTTTTTTTTTAGATCTACGGTTCATGTTACTGATCACCAAAACTGCAGCTATGAGAACAACAAGAGCGAAGCAACATCCAGTCCAATTAAACCTCAAATGGCAAAAATAAATCCTTATAAACCCCTAAGTTACATCAGAGTTGTTGTTGCTGCATATCACAGTTGAGTAGTTTTAATAACAAATATAGACAGATATCAGAGAGACGTCCTTGATCAAAAAATCTTAAAGAATTTCTATCCTTACAGATTTAAATATGGGATCAAACAAAGAAAATAAAAAATACTAAAATAATATAATCATATATTAAATAGCATTTATAATATTTACATAATAATATAAACATATATATAAAATGAATATTTTAATATTTAAATGTTTTTAAAGCCTTGAAAACTCATCCTATGCAATTAACATTCAAATCCATGAGATCTAAACGCGAATAAGCGAAAATGTTGTTTCACCGGTGATCTATTCATGAGAACGATATTGTAATCCAGTGGCATCCAGAAGCAAACGAATATGCGCCAAACACTTCATCATGAAGTTGAGCATATCATGAAAGCATCTCCAAACCGGGACACGAGCTACAGCTGCCCAGAGCCGCACTTTCCCCCAAAACACGTTCTCACACGCAAACCCCCGCAAAAACAGCGCTCACACTGACCCTTCTGCTGCTTGAAGGACTGTATGGATCCAGAGTGATGCACCATGGTGGTTATCGATAGAGATCCTCGCGTGCAGAAGATGAAGGCAGGATACATGGGAAAGTATGAAGCGATCGCGTAGGTGTCTCTCCTCTGCGCAAACCAAAACCTGGCTACCCTCGCGCTCCACCATCCGGGGCTGTTGTCATGGTTACGTACTGTAAGAGGATGAACAGACACCAGATGACCCGCGTTCTGGGGGGCGTTCACACAGAACGTGCTCTTGCGTTCCGTCTGCGCTATTTTGAATTGTTGGACACATGCGTCAGACGGACGTCTTTGACTGTTACGTCGCGTCCTGCTCTTTATTCCTAACGCTTTGCGACATAGCGTTGCATTCTAAGACGCGCTGTCAAGAGTGTCACAGTAACTTTTTGAAAAACACATCTCCAACGCGTTCTGTTCCATTCCGTTCTGTTTTTGGACACAAGATAAGGAAATGATGAGACTCGGATAACCCGATACGCATTATCTCCAGGAAATAATGCACCAATTATATTCATAATTTCCAGCTATTTCCAGCTATCAAATCTGATTGGTTGAGAACCGTGAGATATTGTACTGGTATCGCTACAGGAACGCCCTTTCACAATTTTGTATCACTCCGCTTGTTCTAGCCGGGTCTATGTATTTTTTTTTTATTATTTTTTCCT
>NW_015662929.1:45999-53707 GCF_001515625.1 Sinocyclocheilus rhinocerous
GTGACGATTTGTTAATCTAATGAATAACTGATTTGTTAAATCAAATGAAAAATGGTGTGTCTGATTGGTCCAGACGCTACAATACTTAATATTCTGGCATTCAGTTATGTGATTATGTAGCCTAACTTATGTTCTCTGCATGAAGTAACGTCTGGCACAGTCGCAGCCTGTGCTTATTAGAAAGCAAACAAATAGCATTAATAATCATTAATTTTCCTTAGCATATGCTATGATAAATCTGACATTTGTGTAAAATAATGGAGCATTAGGTCATGAATATTGCCTTAAAAGTCATTGAAATTTATTGGTTGAACGAACCCTGCATTTAATGAGTGAATGCCTACGATATAGGAGTTAGCCTATCACACAAACTAGAGTCCTGTTTTTCCGAATATCTGCACGATCGCAAATGTACAATAAACAACAAGTTACTGAGTAACTTTCAGACACAAAATTCTGTTTCGCCCCATCAATGCGTCTCCGAGCAACACAGTGTTTTGTTTTTCCTCATTACACGGACCAGTAAATGGTTCAAATAGGCTATTAGTACAGTCGTTTGCTAAGTTAAATTAATTAGCATTTTAAACAAATCGACCACGCACAACACCTTAGCAGTTGTGTGCAACTGCGATATACTAAAAACTAGTCAAAATACCTTAAAGTAACTGCATAGCAAAGCCCTGGCAATCACACAGAACACCTTAGCAATCGCATAACAACACATTAACCATTCAAACCCTGTTGAAAAAAACAGCATATGCTGGTTAGGTATGTTTTGATGCTGGGATGCTGGTTTAAGCTGGTCCTTTGCTGATTTATGCTGGTCCTTTTGCCAGTTTATGCTGGTCCTTTGCCAGCACATGACCAGCATAAACCAGCAAAAGGACCAGCATAAACCAGCAAAGGACCATCTTAAACCAGCAAAGGACCAGTTTAAACCAGCAAAGGACCAGCATAAACCAGCAAAGGACCAGCTTAAACCAGCATCCCAGCGTCAAAACATACCTAACCAGCATATGCTGGTTTTTTTCATCAGGGAAGCCTTTGCAACCATCTAAACAACCAAGCAAACAAATAGCTAAAAGTTGTAATTATACACGTTTTTCCGCCCACAGCCAATTCTAAAGATTTCATTAGTCATGCCAATCACAGTGCTGAATGCCTAACCAACACTGAAACAAATACTAACCCACAACCATTACACCCTAACCCCAGAATAGCATTGTTAGCACATCTCTTCATTGTTAGCATTACTCTGAACTCTGAGCTAAATCGAAGGAATATACCTTGAAAGGTGACTGCACGATTAAGTTGACCAATGAAATTGGCTACAGGGCGACGTTTGGAACTGGTTTGGAAGAAGCACATCCATATAGCTAGCAACCGCATAGCAATACACTAAAAGTGTGGTCACATTAGTGAAATTTCGACAAAATTTGACGTGCAAAAAAGGTCTTAGAACCATATAATAGAACCAAGTAACTTTCTGTTGGACAGCAAGGTGAAGTCGAGTGACCAACTTGAATCAGTTGGGAAATCTGCATGGGGAAATCATTCTTCCTCACATGAAATTCCCAAACCTGTGGCTTCCAATTAAAAGGTGAAATTTCTTCTGGAAAAATATGACCGCAGATTAACAAACATGTAGCAGAGCATCACATAGCAACAACCTAACAACCTAGCAGTGACTTTGAATGGGAAAGCATTAGTAACAGTTTCTTCAGAAAATGTAAAGGCCTAGTTTATGTACTTAACAGACTCTTTCTTGTCAAGTATGTGCTAATTACCAGAGCAGGTTGCCATGAATTAGTGACAGGAATTCCGGTTCCTTTTAGGGAGCTCGGCTCAGCTCAGCAATGAGAACCGGCTCTTTTGCCTCCCAAATGGCTCTTTATTTAGCACCACTTCCAGCTTTCATTTAAATTATTCAAAGTAATTATACAAAACCTTTCCAAAATACCACAATTGTACATTATTTGTGGTATAAAAACCATAAATTATGTAAAAACATCAAACACTATTACAGAATGTTACAGTGAATGATCAAAACACAAACCATTCCAAACGAATCATACTCAAAATGGAACACAGTGTTACAAATAAAACTCATAGAGCCGACTCGTTCACCACAATATCAATGCCACAATGCAACAGCATGAACCATGGACAGGCTGTTCGTTTATAATTGAAGCAGCAACTTTAAAGTGCTTGTTTTGTATGGAGTTACATTTGTGCCAAAAGAATGTTGACTGCTTTGTACAATACATTTGTTTACTGTACATAACGAGTTTTCTATAACATTTAGATGCATTTATCATTGTGTGCTATAGACCTTATTTAGCTCCGTCCTTTTTCAACACTGCACTCGTCTTCTGTCTTCCAGTTCGAATTTCTACAACATGAAGGTAAGATCCTATGGATTTATAAATGAACTGCTCTTTTAAAATTTTCCCGGTCTACTGACATTTGTTACGACATCCACTTTGAACATTACAATGCACATGATATCTTTCGATAACTCTAAAATAAGTAAATACACTTCATGTCATAGAAATATACAAAGCTACCGCAAGATGGCTGCTCACTTGTTTCTCTGACTCATAAGGTCTATAAACTTGAAGGAATCTGTAGTCCTTAGGTTTCATCTTAAGGCTTGTTCACACCGGGACGAATATCGCGCACGATTATCACCGACATTTAACGCCTCGTGACTAAACAAAGGGCGCCAATGTGAGTGTGCACACCGACGTGCAAAACGTGGGGTATTTCTGTTTTTCATTAAGCGCCATCTAATGTCAGGGAGTGAATTTGCACGTTCACTCGGATCATCGCCTGTGTAAATTGCTTGGGTATGAACACAAAAGACGTGTCGAAAAACGTTGGCGATAAGCACGCGTGATAAACGTCCCGGTGTGTATGAGGCTTTAGGGTTTCAACCAAGATGGTGAGAAAAATCTAAACGTTCTGTTGTTTACATGATATCTAAAATGTGTTGCAGAATGTTCACTGAGAGTAGCAATTGCATAAAATTGAGCTGAACGCATAACAGAGAGAACAACACAAGCAGACAACATAATTTTTGGCACAAATGGTACGCCATAGTTTATGTGCTAAAGTCACATAAAATGTGCCTCTTTAAATGATTATTCATGACACTCTAAATCTGAAAGTGCTATTGTGAAATACATTGGACTCAAAATGAGCCCTTTTGCACTTGGCAGATTCAAAAGAGGACTTTTTACCTTTTTATTGCTTCCTAGACAACTGCAATCAATTACAATAAATTAAACAATGTGCATCTCTTCTCATCCTGGATTATTCATTTCTCTTCCGCCCTCTTTGATGTTTATTTTCTTCAGTTCCCGATGTTGGGGTGGTCTGATGAGAAGGGACTTATAATCGAGATGGGCATGTGCAGTGGGTTGCGTCACGGTCGTCCAAACACTTTAATGTCAGAGGCGTGATAAACAACACGTAAACACAGATGCATCCCAGAACATGACTGTTGGAAAGCCAGAATATGTGAGACAGTTTCCATATATTATTGAGCTTCTCGATCCTCATTTTCATCCCCCATCCTGTTTGTGTTTTTCACTTCTGCAGTCGCATGTACCATCTGCCTTCCCTGCAAACAGCAGGCAACCTCCACTACCTACTGTCCCCACACAGTCTCCGTAATGTCCTGCTGGACCGTATGTTTGTCCTCTCAACAGCACACAAACTGCAAAACCCTCCTGCACATGCATAGTGTAATTTGTCACAATAATGGAGGTGTTTTTGCTGACTAGCATTGGTCTTTTTTTGATATCTTGGTCAAATGACTTTGCTGCAGTGTGGCGCATGTCATTTCCTGAGATCTGATACTGCCCCCTACTGGAGAAATGAAAGTGTATTAATGTGGATGGGGGAACTGCGCTACTGTCATTCTGTACTGGGAGTCATTTGGCTTGCCAGTCAAAGTGCCTGATTATATCAGTCTGTTGTATCCACGAATCTATAATAAAGAACATTATATAGATCAGTGGTTGTATCAAAGCATGGCATGTGATGTCATAAACAGGGTAACAGCAGTAAGTTATTTAAATTAAACATTTTGTGAAATGTTCATACTTTAGTTTTCCAAAAAAAAAAAACTTTTTCATGACTCATAATGTATGAGATTGTCTTTATGATATCCAGGGTTATTATCATTTACTAAAACTAAAATTAAAACTAAAACCACTAAAAACTATTATTGTTACTTGAATCTGTCTATCTGTCTGTCTGTCTGTCTGTCTGTCTGTGTGTCTGTCTGTCTGTCTGTCTGTCTGTGTGTGTGTGTGTGTGTGTGTGTGTTTGTGTGTTTGTGTGTGTGTGTGTGTGTATCATATGTATTGCTAAATTATGTATTATATATTATATATGTATTATTAAAAATAAATATATTTAATATAATTTAATATTTATTTGTTTGTTTGTAATAATATTTTATCTAGACAAATGTCTATAAACATTGGAAAATGTTCAAATATGTTAATAATAACAATTGTTTCTTTCTTCATTTTCCATAATAGAAAGTTCAAAACAAAATTAAATTAAATTAAATTAAATTAAATTAAATTAAATTAAATTAAATTAAATTAAATTAAAGCTATTGGAGTCTTGGTGTTGGTCTCGGTCTTAGGGGTTCTTCTGGATTTTATTCTTGATCTTGGAGGGTCTGGTCTCAAACTATACCACTGCAAGACTGTCCTGGAATCATTGTTGTGCAGGTCTGCACAGGAAACAGGACACAGCATGTCAGAGCAAATTCCCCACTTATTCCATTTCATTTCATTATTTAATTTCATTCTGAAGCTTTGGGTTCACTATCTGATACATAATATCACTAGTAACACTTGATTAGAATAGAACAGAAGGGCAGAAGTGAATTAATATCGCTGAGAAGCTCTGAAATCGCTATAAATTAAAGTGGCAAATGGTTTTCCAAAGCAACAAGATTCCAACAAACTTCATTTATCTAAAAGCTTCTGGACGATTTCTGCTTCTGTGAAGAATTAAAATAAAGCATGGCAGTCTCTTTCACTGATTAAATATTTATTAGAGGTTAAATCAATGAACCAAGAGGAGTTCCTGCGAGTTCATTTTGAGCTGATCACTTCATCAATTCAAACTGAATAAATATGTGAAGGAAATTTCAGACAGTGAGTGCTATTGATTTCACTGTTGTTTATAGACACATTCTCTCATTTGGCAGTTAATCATTTCATGGCTTTCACCACAACAACACAAACCTCAGACAAAAAATAAATAAATATCACACTCACACAAAAGTCATCCATATAATGAAGGCAGATTTTGACTAAAAGTTGAACTGGACAAGAGTATTTTCTCCTTTTGTTTTTCAATTGTCATTGATTTCATAATTGCTTTACTGTTTAAATCTTGCTGAAAAGCTATTAAATAGACTTTAATATGCTCCCAAAAACTCCCTGAGTGTTGTATTAAAGGGGTCATATGATGCGATTTCAATTTTTCCTTTCTCTTTGGAGTGTTACAAGCTCTTGGTGCATAAAGAAGATCTGTAAAGTTGCAAAGACTAAAGTCTCAAATCCAAAGAGATATTTTTTATAAAAGTTAAGAGTCAGCCACACCTACCTAAAACGGCTCGTTCTAACACACCCCACATACCTACGTCTACAGTATGTGGAAAATAATGTGTTTTTTTAACCTTAAACCGCATAAACACATTTCATTACACCAAATACACAAAATAATGTTCTTTTAGCAGCATCATATGACCCCTTTAATTTAATTTTCTCCCAAAGACCAAATGACAATAAATACCACCACAGCAAATGAACCTTCACCTGTTCACTATCACTAGCCACTGCAACATCATGACTGATACACTGATTCACAATAGAGAATCAACTGTAAAAAAAATATGTCTTTATAAACATTTTAGATGCAGTATGCTGTTCATTTACACATTTTCTTAATTAAGACGTTTTGTAATGCCAAACGTTATTAAATTAGTAAATATTATTCATATTTAATAAATAAAGTGTTGAATTAGAAATTATCTATACTTAATTTATATAATTTAATACTTGATTTCTTAAATATGATATATATAATATTATAAGTAAATATATTAAATGTATATATTTATATTGTAAGTATATAAATACATTGTAAAATATGTCTGCGCTTAAATTTTATAAAAATATGTACATAATAACAATATTTGCTTATGGTGCTAAATTATTTATTCTACTGTATACCTATACTACACCACACCACATTTTATCCTGAGCTAGTCCTTATATTTTTATTCAGCATTTTTTTTTTAATCAAAATAAACATCTTTTACCATGTCCTTTTTACAAATTATGTAGTTCCATCAACTTTCAACAAAAAGAAACGCCTTAAAGAATTTCCCATAAAGAACCTTTTTAAGAGTGTAATTGATCACATTTTCTTATTTGTTTATTTATATTTTTTTAAATAATTGAATTCTTTTTCATTATTTCCCTTTTTGATAATGTTCAATTTTAACATTGCTGCTACTTTAAAAACTGAATTTCTGCTTTATTATTCAGTGCTGAGAGACTGGAACTATATAAATCCAGCAAGATGAAATAATAAAATAGAAATGTGTTTATCTCTCCACATGCTCTGCATAGATTTCCTATATTTGTCATATTTGTCTGTTTTAGTCACATCAATATCTTATCAACAGGAGTTGCGTGCATACATTTTTAAACACAAATCTACACACTCCATGCACAGATTAAAAAAAAAAGTCATTTACATCGGCCAAGACCTAACAGAAGCACATTAACATGAATATTACATTATTTTCTTACATGATTTTTCTCTATATTAAGGATGGCATGCAGGCTGAGACGTCAAAACTAGACAGAAACAGTGGACATGAACATGCCCTTTGGACAGGCTGCAAGTGGACAGTATATTACAGACCATAATTCCCAGAATTCAGTGCTCATCCATGAGGGCTCAGCACTCTCTGCCTCGTGTCTCATCTGATGAGTTTTTCATCTGGATTCACCGCTGTTGGGAAAAGATGTGCTTTGTGTGCTTTGGCTGTTCTTGACCCTCCGAATCAAACTCTCGCTACCTCTTCTTTTATTCCTTTCTTTCTTATCCTTATATATATATATATATATATATATGCTGCAAACTGTTTTTGCATAACTGGTGAAACTTAATCTTAATATTGATGACTTAATATTTTCAGTTATTTTGACATTGTATCTGATTAATATCTTCGACTAAATATTTTTTAATGTTCTGCATTTTACCATGTTATTATCATATTATTACCATGTTTATATTACCTTGGTTGTTTATATCGTCACAATGCAAACTATATTACAGCTCAAATCTGCTAAGTGCAACTTTATTGCATTAAAGGGGTCATATGATGCTGCTAAAAAGAACATTATTTTGTGTATTTGGTGTAATGAAATGTGTTTATGCGGTTTAAGGTTCAAAAAACACATTATTTTCCACATACTGTACATTATTGTTTCTCCTCTATGCCCCGCCTTTCTGAAACGCGTACATTTTTACAAAGCTCATCGGTCTGAAAAAGCGAGGTGTGCTCTGATTGGCCAGCCATCCAGTGTGTTGTGATTGGCTGAATACCTCAAGCGTGTGACGGAAATCTTACGCCCCTTGCCATATGGTGATGATGCCTTGT
>NW_015662929.1:56509-59880 GCF_001515625.1 Sinocyclocheilus rhinocerous
GGGTTTTGAAAGTAATATATATATATATATATATATATATATATATATATATGCTGCAAACTGTTTTTGCATAACTGGTGAAACTTAATCTTAATATTGATGACTTAATATTTTCAGTTATTTTGACATTGTATCTGATTAATATCTTCGACTAAATATTTTTTAATGTTCTGCATTTTACCATGTTATTATCATATTATTACCATGTTTATATTACCTTGGTTGTTTATATCGTCACAATGCAAACTATATTACAGCTCAAATCTGCTAAGTGCAACTTTATTGCATTAAAGGGGTCATATGATGCTGCTAAAAAGAACATTATTTTGTGTATTTGGTGTAATGAAATGTGTTTATGCGGTTTAAGGTTCAAAAAACACATTATTTTCCACATACTGTACATTATTGTTTCTCCTCTATGCCCCGCCTTTCTGAAACGCGTACATTTTTACAAAGCTCATCGGTCTGAAAAAGCGAGGTGTGCTCTCACTGATTTCTAGTCGTGTCCTCACAACGAAACACACAGCGTCTTCACGACATGGCGCGCGGGTTTGCGGCAACCACATGTGACGACCCCGGGCTGGACTCCGCTTCGTCCACGATATTAAGAATTATAAGCAGTAACATCATGATTTTCTGTAAAGCTGCTTTGAAACAATGTTTATTGCTCTACAAATAAAATTGTCTTGACAATTTCTGCCCTGTTAATGAATAAAAATGGGAAAATTACTTTGAAATTTCAAATCATACATATCATAAGTTCTCTACCACAGCTTATGGTAGAGAAATGAACATTCAATTCACGGGCAACAGCTCTGGTGGACATTCCTGCAGTCAGCATGCCAATTGCACGCTCCCTCAAAACTTGCGACATCTGTGGCATTGTGCTGTGTGATAAAACTGCACATTTTAGAGTGGCCTTTTATTGTGGCCAGCCTAAGGCACACTTGTGCAATAATCATGCTGTCTAATCAGCATCTTGATATGCCACACCTGTGAGGTGGATGGATCATCTTGGCAAAGGAGAAGTGCTCACTAACACAGATTTAGACATATTTGTGAACAATATTTGAGAGAAATAGGCCTTTTGTGTACATAGAAAAAGTCTTAGATCTTTGAGTTCAGCTCATGAAAAATGGGGGCAAAAACAAAAGTGTTGCGTTTATAATTTTGTTCAGTGTATATTAATTAAAATAATTTATGAATTATATTATATATGATTTATATTATGAAATGTATAAAAACATATGATATGATAGTTACCAGTATCAACTGAATTCAATTTAAAAGTAATAGTTTCATATGCCTTTAACACAATCAGCTCACAGCAGGGAATTTAAAGTTGTGAGACTCATGTAGCATGATGCCCTTGCTTCCTCCACATTAGCATGATCGATAGTCTCAGACTTCCTGTGATATTGATTATTTAGTGCAACAAATAAGTCTCTTAAATGCTCTTGAGTCTGAACCTCTTTGGATAAACACACTTCAACTTCACCATTTCTGTCTGGTATGATAAAGTAGAAATTTGTATCATCAACACATATCATCATCAGCAAAATTCAAAATGAAGACAACATGTGACAGATAAATGGTCTGTGTCACATTTCACCTTAAACTCATAAGAAAAAAATAAGAAAAATATATATATTTTGTGTTTAGAAAATTATGAAATTATTGCATAGAGAAATAAATTTTTATCTATAATGTATAAACTTTTCCAGATAGAACTATGAGTTTGTTAATAAGACACTGTCAAAAGATAATCAATAAAATGCTGGAAATTAAAAAACTGGTACACATACCGAATCGATTATCAAACCAGTTATTTGCAGCCCTAAAATAACTATACAAAATAATACAAATAATATAATACTCTGATCAAATATAATACAATCACAAGCACAACATAATTGTTAAAATTGAAAATGAAGATGAACACAGCTAATTTCCAGATTCCTGTGATGATGAATGTCCTGGCCATTTCTCCAACTCAAAGCTTTTTGCCTTCTGCTTTCTGTAAGCGTCCTGACGCTCTGACGGGATTCGCTGAAACTGCATCTCTATTGCAAACTATTTTCAAGTCCCTTACCACTGTTTGTTCATTGTGGTGTTTTGAACTAGTGGAATAAAGTTGTATTCGGCATAAACGCTGGCACCATTTATGAGCCCATAGTGATGTTTATTTGTGCTCAGCAACCACAAATGGGGTGGAGTCAGGGCCATCCTTAGGGGGATGCAACTGGTGCGGTCGCTTGAGGGGGCCCCGCGGTGAACATTGCGGTAATTGAGATTAATGAAAATACGAACAGATAGCTTTCTCTGGGTATTATAGACTGTTCTGGTTGTTACATCTGTGGGTTGTACTCAAGGAGGTCTTAGCATTGTGTTTTGCTTTCATTATATTAAAGGAATTGTTCACCTAAAAATGAAACTTAGCTGAATATTTACTCACCCTCAGGTCAAACAAGATGTAGATTAGTTTGTTTCTTTATCAGATTTGGAGAAATGTAGCATTACATCACTGTCTCAACAATGGATCCTCTGCAGAGAATGGGTGCCGTCAGAATGAGAATCCAAACAGCTGAGAAAAACATCACAATAATCCACAAGCAATCCACACCACTCCAGTCCATCAGTGAAGCGAAAAGCTGTGTGCTTGTAAGAAAGAATCCATCAAGACATTTATTTTTTCCTTCCAGCTAAAATAGTCATTATTAATAATCCATTATTAATAATAATACATAATCCAGTTCAGCTCTCTTCCAATAGTGTCTGTGCAATCAAGCCAACAATAATGCCAGAAATTCAGCGTCCCCAACTAAGCAAGCCAAAGGCGACAGTGGCAAGGAACCAAAACTCCATCGGTGACAGAAATGGAGAAAAAAAAAAGAAAAACCTTGGGAGAAACCAGGCTCAGTCGGGGGGCCAGTTCTCCTCTGACCAGACTAAACCAGCATGGTGTGGTTTAACTCCAGGCTGCAGCACAGGTCATGTTGTGTCAAAGGAAGATTGCTATCAAATAACACACCTAGGTTCTTAACTGATGACGAGGAATTAACAGAGCAGCCATCAAGTGTTAGACAGTGTTTTAGGTTATTACATACAGAGGTTTTTGGTCCAATAATTAAATCCTCTGTTTTTTTCAGTAGGAAATTACTAGTCATCCAGTTTTTTATATCAACTATGCATTCTGTTCGTTTTGCGAATTGGTATGTTTCATCGGGCTGCAAAGAAATATAGAGTATCATCAGTGAAAGCTAACACCATGTTTTTTAATGATATCTCCCAAGGGTAACATGTAAAGTGTGAAAAACAACGGTCCTAGTACTGAGCCTTGTGGTACTCCATACTGTACTTGTGATCGATAT
>NW_015662929.1:70150-70897 GCF_001515625.1 Sinocyclocheilus rhinocerous
TGCAGTTCAAATAGTGTCTGTGCAATCAAGTCGACAATATTGCCAGAAATTCAGCGTCCCCAACTAAGCAAGCCAAAGGCGACA
Organism: Sinocyclocheilus rhinocerous; assembly: GCF_001515625.1. Lineage (NCBI taxonomy): Eukaryota > Metazoa > Chordata > Actinopteri > Cypriniformes > Cyprinidae > Sinocyclocheilus > Sinocyclocheilus rhinocerous. Next base: position 70,235 of record NW_015662929.1, read on the forward strand.
GTGGCAAGGAACCAAAACTCCATCGGTGACAGAAATGGAGAAAAAAAAAAGAAAAACCTTGGGAGAAACCAGGCTCAGTCGGGGGGCCAGTTCTCCTCTGACCAGACTAAACCAGCATGGTGTGGTTTAACTCCAGGCTGCAGCACAGGTCATGTTGTGTCAAAGGAAGATTGCTATCAAATAACACACCTAGGTTCTTAACTGATGACGAGGAATTAACAGAGCAGCCATCAAGTGTTAGACAGTGTTTTAGGTTATTACATGCTGAGGTTTTTGGTCCAATTATTAACATAAAATAATAATAATTTTAAAATATATATTTTTTTTTTCAGAATTTAGCAGAAATTACAAGTCATCCAGTTTTTTTATATCAACTATGCACTCCGTTAGTTTTGCAAATTGTTTCATCAGGCCGTGAAGAAATATAGAGCTGAGTATCATCAGCATAACAGTGAAAGCTAACACCATGTAACACCAAGGGTAACATGTAAAGTGTGAAAAGCAGCGGTCCTAGTACTGAGCCTTGTGGTACTCCATACTGTACTTGTGATAGATATGACATCTCGTCATCAGTGTTTGGTAAGTTACTCAAAAAAAGTAATAGAATACAAATTACTGATTACTACTTGAAAATTGTAATTTGATTACATTACTGATTACTGC
>NW_015662929.1:71615-73077 GCF_001515625.1 Sinocyclocheilus rhinocerous
GTAGCACTAATAAAGAAATACAACCACGGTCGGATGATAAAGAGTAGGTCATTTGTAACTCTGATGAGAGCAGTCTCAGTACTATGATACTCTAAAGTACTATGATAGTCTAAGTCCTGACTGAAAATCCTCAGATACCATTTCTCTCTAAGAAGGAACTTAGCTGAGAGGATACTGCCTTTTCTAGTATTTTTGACAGAAAAGGGAGATTTGAGATCGGTCTGTAATTAACTAATTCTCTAGGATCAAGTTGTGGTTTTTTAATGAAAGACTAATGAGATAACATCCAGTTTGAAGTATTTTGGAACATATCCAAATGACATAGATCCTCTTCTGAATATTATCAATTTGTCAATGACTTCTGGAAGCACCTCTTTCCGTAGCAGATGGAATAGGGTCTAACATATATGTTGTTGGTTTTGATGATTTGAAAAGATTATAAATTTTTTCCTCTTCTATAGCCATATTTTGCACTACAATGTTTTTGCATGCTTTCAAATACTACATGAAATAAATGCAGAACTGTTTTAAACATTCTGATTTGTAGCTTTGAAAATTTACCACATTCTTTGTAAAGTTATGTATAACTGTTATGTGTTAAATGTCACCATCAGTAGTAGCTTACAGTAATTTCACTTCCATACGGCAGCACGGCGCTGTTGAGCTTCACTTCCCTCGACTAAAGGAGCTGATGTAATGGTGTCATCCGGACAGCTACACTTTCAGCTAAACTAATACGCCATAATTACGCTACAAAATCAAAAACAAATGTCGGGAGGCGTGAGAAGGAGGTTCGCTGAAGGTTAATAATCTTTAAGAAGGTTAATAGTCTATAAGTGTGGTAAATGTTACTTATCAGTAGAGGTAGCTGGCTAAAGTAGCTCCGCACAGCTTTGTTTACATTTCTAGTTCAGTTCAAGCTGCTCTCATAGTGGGTGTATAGCAGCATATAAGCGCTGTTAGAGCACATCATCATCATCATCATAGGTGCTCAATTTACTCTCATTTGGCTGAAAATAGTTTTATCTGTGCCTGTGCTTCATTAAACGTCAGTATGGGGATGTGTTTACCCTGTCTGAGTGGAGCTGAGGATGATGTAGTAATCACACCAGACCCTGTGAGTACTGGAACATATTTATTTATTAAATTATGCAAATTATTGCGTTACATCGTTCACATTTCGATCTTGAACTTAACCTAACGTGGCATTTCCAGATATGTTTGGGAACTATGTTCGTTCTACAGCTGAAACATAATGGCTTTCAGTGACATTATGAACGAAAACATGTTGATAAAACGTTGATACGTTTATTTGGTTTTTGTGGAAACATTCAGAAATGTTGGTGTAATTTATACTCTCATCCCACTGTTGTTGCCAGATCTTTTTTTAAATATGCACACGTGTTTTTTCTTTTCTTTTCTTGTGTGCATATGCTTTCTTCTTGATTGTTATATTTGAAGC
>NW_015662929.1:73703-77926 GCF_001515625.1 Sinocyclocheilus rhinocerous
TATTTACGGTAGGAAATTTACTAAATATCTTCATGGAACATGATCTTTACTTAATATCCTAATGATTTTTGGCATAAAAGAAAAATAATATATAATTTATATATATATTTTTTTATAACTATAATTTTGACCCATACAATGTATTTTTGGCCATTGCTACAAATATACCCCAGCGACCTAAGACTGGTTTTGTGTTCCAGGGTCACATATTGTCAGGATTCTGGACTGTTCTGTGTCGTGTTTTGCCCGTTTCTGGTCCTGTGTTTAACACACAAATGGAAATCTAGAATTACCAACTTCATGAGGTTTAAACAATATGTGACCATGGACCACAAAACCAGTCATAAGGGTCCATTTTTCAAAATTTAGATTTATACATCATCTGAAAGCTGAATAAATAAGCTTTCCAAGCGACCTAAGACTGGTTTTGTGTTCCAGGGTCACATATTGTCAGGATTCTGGACTGTTCTGTGTCGTGTTTTGCCCGTTTCTGGTCCTGTGTTTCCTTATTTGGTCCTTCCTGTTTCCATTAGGTTCCCTGATTATTTCATCATTTGTTTCCAGCTGCGTTTCACGAGTTCGCACTAACATATAATATGATTGAGCAATTAGTAGCATATTTGGCGTGCTGTCCAGAGGGAGGGCTCCGAGCTCGGGATAGAGCCCGAACCCAGAGAACTCCCCAAAAGAAGCTAATGGCATGAGACAGCAGCCGGAGAGAAAATTGTTAGTAGCCCCCCAAAAATATGCGTGCCGTGAAGAAAAAGTGGGGTGTGCGAGGAGGCGGCAGGGCGACTGGGAGGGATCCTGCGGTGCTTGACGGGAGCTGTGGCTCTCCACGTCGGATGGCAACCCCTACCTGCTGCCGAATAAGGAGCACGATGGAAGGCCAGCTGAATGCGTGGCGTGATTTAAAGCGTCAGATGGAGGGCTCTCACTACGACCGAAGGGAGCCGCGGCTCTGCTGCACTGGAAGGGAGAGCCCTGTCCGATGCGGAAAAAGCAAATGGGGCTCGAAACGATGGACATTAGGCTCGAAACGACGGATGGAGGCACTGTGGCGGTAGCATCAAATTAAGCAGAGCACTGCAGCGGCAGTATCAAATGAGCGGGGAACTGCGGCGGCAGTATCAAATTAAGCGGGGCACTGCAGCGCCAGTATCAAATGAGCAGGGTACTGCAGCGGCTGTATCAAATTAAGCAGGGAGCTGAAACGGCAAATTAAGCAGGGCGCTGAAACGGCGTATCAAATTAAGCAGGGCACTGCAGCAGCAGTATCAAATGAGCGGGGCACTGCAGCGGCAGTATAAATTAAGCAGAGCACTGCAGCGGCAGTATCAAATGACCGGGGCACTGCAGCGGCAGTATCAAATGAGCGAGGCACTGCAGCGGCAGTATCGAATTAAGCGGGGCACTGCAGTGGCAGTATCAATGACCGGGGCACTGCAGCGGCAGTATCAAACGAGCGGGGCACTGCAGCGGCAGTATCAAATGTGAGCGCAAATGAGAGCGCTGAATTCCTTTGATCAAAAGAGATGTTTGAGAATTGTTTATTTCAGGAGAGGGGGCGCCGTAGATTAATTTGTGAAAAAAAATTGGATGCCGCTTAGATAACCTTTAATGGACCGGGCTTGGAGGTCCTTACAGGTGTTAAAGTAGGAAACGAAAGATGTGATTGAGAGGGGGGAGAAATCAGGAAATGGCAGGTTGTACGAGAGGTGGAAAGCTTTAAATCATCTCCAAGCAGTTAGATAAGATTGGATGGTTCTGGCTGAAACTGCTTGGAGGATCGAACCGAGTGACGCGTTGAGGAGAGGTTTTAAGGGATGTGTTATGGGAATACGAGTTGCGAATATTGAGGTACTGGGGTTGGCGATGGGTCCGTCTCCGGAGCCAGCGCTCTGAATTTCTGTGAGAATCTGAGAATTGATGGTATTAGGCACAGGGGGTGGTTCCTGAGCTGCAGCATTCAGTGGGGTAGGTAGTGGGACTGCTGTGAATGAAGTATGCTGAGGTTTAGATTGGAGAGAAGGGTTAGAAGTAAGAGAAGGTAAAATATTTACCTTTATTTAAAATACAGGTACAATGCTAGTGAAAATTAATACAGAAAATTTGAGTAATTTCATTGTGTGTTCTACGCAGTTTTGGATCATGGTTACAAAAATGACATCAACATCCAAAATGTCATCACGTCGTTTAACAACTTTTAACAAAAAACGACCTACCTTTAGCGACTTTACCTAAAAATTGAATAGCAACACGGCCTGCGACGCCAGCGGAGGCAGCCTCGCGCTAGCGACTGCTACGAGAGCTGGAGGCCCGGCTACATGTGGCGCTGCGGCCGGAAGAGCCGCGGTGAAAAGTTGAGCCGAGGCGGGAAGCGAATGAAGTTTTGCTGCGGTGAGAACTGGGGTGCGGCCCAGGCTTGTTTGAGGCCTGCCGCTGCGACCCAAAGCTCGAGGAGAGCCGGGTCTTGTGCAGGACGATGGGGGTGTCGAGCGAGGCGAGTTCGAGGCTTTGCTCGATCTATTGGCCGCCTTGGCTAATTTGCAGGGTGAAGAATAGATCATACAGATCAGCTTTGTTTACCCTCCGTGAGAATGGTTTGTCTGAATAAATCAGCATTTGCTTCAGGCTTAAATACTATCCACTTTCCGATCGGAGGATATGTTGGCATGGCCGAATGATACAAGGATGTCGGGGAAGAAGTTGGAAGTCTCACCGGTGGAGGCGAAGTTAAGCCTCGGCGTTGTGGAGAGCGTGTGGCTGGTCGAGCAGAGTGGCGGCCACGATGAAGCCTGGTGCTCGGCGGCCGTGTCTGGCGGGGAAGGAGTGATCATGGGGCCGGCAAATTGCGGCGGATCTGAAAAAAAAAATCCTCAGTATAGGTCTCTTCGTTGGACGGGAAATTGGGTCTGTGATAAGATGGCAACGGGAGCGAACTGAATGCTGAAAGACTAGAGATAATGGAGGTAAGGCTGCTTTGATTATTTATAGAGGTTCTCTCTTGTGCTGATTGGATAGATGGTGTAATTACTGATGATGGACTGGCCGTGTTAATTATCTGCGCGTGCTCCTCCAGAAATTTGTTAATAAAACATCACTTAGTAACATCAGGGTTTGTGAAACTGCAATTAATTCATGCACAACTAAACTTTTCACATTAAAAAGTCTAGTTTTGTTTTTACCATATAGCTTTGTCAAGTAACTTGTATAGAGCACATCTAAGACATGAGCAGCAGTCAAAGTGAACACATGACCATTTTTTTCAGCTGTGTGTTTTTTCAGAGCTGTGTGTTTCTCAGCTGCCAGACCTACATTTACTGTCATAACCTTGTCAACGCCCACTTTGGTGTTTTTTTGCTTTAAAAGGCTGCTTTGCACACCATTTAAGTCACTTTTCCCAGAAGAGCCACGGGAAGCTGATTAAGAAGCACTTGCTTTCTCCAGCCTCTGATCTCCTCCAGTTATTGTTCAAAATGAGCAAGATTGTTGTTTTTACCGAAGAGGGCTTCAACGGCAGAACAGCTGAATTCAAGAACAATGTCAACAACTTAGAAAAAAAGAGCTTCAACAACGCCATCTCATCTCTCAAAGTCACTGGCGCACCATGGGTAGCGTATTATGATAAGAATTTCACTGGAAAGCAGCGGGTGTTTGAGGAAGGAGAAAAAACCTAATGCTGGAAAACTGTCATGGAACAGAGGTAAGTTGGTTGTATATATACGTATTGTGCTTGTTAAGGTGATTAGCTGACGAGCTCCACCTGGGCCAGACTGATTGATTATCTGATCGTGCTCCTCCCGAACCTTGTTAATGAAACATAATTTAGTTAATTATCCTCATTTCCCTGTGTATTTAAGTCCTAGTCTGTTCAGTTTGTGTTTGTCAGGTCTACTCGTTCTCTACGTGTGTTGGCTCAAGCTCCTATTGTGGATTATCTCCTGTGTTTCGTGATTAAAGACCGTTAAACGTTTCCTCGAGACTCCAGCGTGTTCCCTCAACAGCTTGACGTGACAGAAGACCTTACCAAGTACAGTTACCTCCGTGTGTTCCCTCCGTTTTTGTTTCCGTTTTTTCCTCAGTGTGTTATTTTGTTCCCGTTGTTTCTATGGATCCCCTCCTTCGCCCCGAATTCCTCCTCCTCCTGCTGGAGCAGGGGGAGCGCTCGCTCGAGGACCATACCAGACTGTTTCTGGCCCTCGCCGAACTTACCAGCTACC
>NW_015662929.1:77995-99735 GCF_001515625.1 Sinocyclocheilus rhinocerous
GCTGCCTTAGTGGAGTGGACTCTGGCGAGAAACGGATCGCCATCCAGCCCCGTGGATGATCTCGTCAGATCCACTCCGGACCCAGTGCCCAGCCCACCATCTCCCTGCGGTGCGGAGCATCAGCCCGAGCCCACCGATGACGGAGAGCCAATTCCCGCCGTGATCAGCGAGCCAGCGCAAAGCCGAGCGGCAGAGCAAAGGATCGCCGCGGACGTAGAGCTCAACTCGTCAGACCAGGTGCGAGAGCCGGCGACAATGCCCGCCACGAGGGAGAAAGCCGCGGACGGTGTGAGCGCGGAGAGGAGCTCCGCCCCCTGCACCGCGGCTGAGGGTGAGCTGAGTATGGTGCGGCGAAAGTGCCAAACCGAAGAGGAGAGGGCTCCAGTCCCCGAATCCAGTCCAGAGCGTCCTCCAGTGCCCGCGCCTAGAAAGCGCCCTCCAGTACCAGCTCCTCGTAAGCGCCCTCAATTGTCCGCTCCTCCTGAGCGCCATCCTTTTCCCGGGTTCAGCCTAGAGGGGGCTTCTGATCCAGAGTTAAGCCCTGAATGCCCGGAGACTCACAAATGCCCGGCCTCCCACCAGCTCCTGCCTCCTTCACCGCTGTCATCTGGCAGCCCCTCTGCTCGCCCTCAGCCCACCATCATTACGGTGTGAGCTCCGTGGGTCTGCCATCCTCCAGCGTCGCCATAGCTGGAGAATCCCTCACCTCCGTCTCCAGCCTCCGAGGCCCGAACTCCGCCTCCGCCCGTAGACCCAGCAGCTCCACCTCGGCTCCTAGCTCCCTCACCTCCACCGTCACCCGTCGATCCACCAGCTCCACCGGGCTCCCTCGTCCCGCCTTGGTCAGGCGTCGACCCGCCACGACCTTCCTTCGACCTTCCGTCGCCTCGGGACTCCACTCTTCCGGCTCCGCCTCGGGCTCCTCCGCCACCTGCTCCGCCGCCGTTGGTCAGCCCCCTGGAGTCTGTGTCCATTCCTCCTCCATGGCTCCTCCATCCGTCTGCTCCACCGTGGGATGACATTATGGCTGTGGCCTGGGTCCAGCTGGGCTCCTCCTGCTCTATTAGGACAACAAAACAATGATCCTCACATTTTGAGATCCTTTTTAAACCAGTGATTTATGGAATAGTGATTTTAATTTGCACACATGTGATTGCTGGGCCATTTTACTGTCTCTTAGAGGTTTAAGGCAAAGCATAGAGGTGCTAAAGTGGCACGGTAAGTACACATCCTCATTCTGCTGTGTCCACAGACACTCTGCAGCTGAAACACCACGACAGGCATTTGTGTGATGTCAGAATGAGCTGGATTCTCACTGCTGCTGTAATGTCACAGTGCTTGTAGCCATACAGCTCTTTTTTCTGCTAACGTAATGGTGAACATGATAGTGTTTCGTCATTATCATTTACAGAGTCCCATTACATCTGTAGAGTTTAATAGTATTGAAAATCATTATTGTTTTGCAATCATTAGATTTTTTTTAGTAAATTGGCCAGACTCATTATGGCAATGAGAACTTGTTGGGAAAATCTGTTTAGTAAAATATTTATTTTGATTTATGTCAGGTTTTGTCAGATTCACCTGTATGATGTAATGACATGTTAGCATGTTGGCTAGTTGATCAGGGCAGTTATATTTCAGTGTGGATGCGATGAGTTTTAGTTTTTGCACACTCTGTACTCACATTTCCAGCTTGTCTACGGTGCAGCATGATTCTGCACGTGAGCACTGATTAATATCACACACTGGACTAGTTGTTAACTAATGTTTGGATTCATTTCTGAAATGTGCTGTTGCTCCCACTGAATATGGGAACATGTATGGTGTGGCAGCTGTATTTTGTCTGATCTGTGTGTAGATCACCTACAGAGGTATCAAAAACCCAGAAGCCTTGGAGAGGAAAAAGAAGAAACAAGAAGAGACAGAGAAACAGACTATGAACTCTGTACCTTCTGAAGGCGGCGGGCTAAAGGTACATACAGTATTTACATTTTCCACAAATAGAGGACAAATTGGTGTCCTGTTATTATTATTATTATTTATTTAATATTTAATATTTAATATGTAATTAAGATACTTAAGAGTATGTTAAACTACCATCTAGCATGAAAATAGGTTTTTATCAAAAGTCTGTATCAGTTGTCCCACTTCAGAGGTCATGACCTTTGAATTTATCTTTTTCTTTCTTTCTTTTATTATACAAAATGCAGTTATGATTCCATTTTGATGCATGAATCAATAGCACTTCAGAAAAAAAAAATACACTACCGTTCAAATATTTTGGGTCAGTTATTTTTTTTTAAATTTAAAATCAATATTTTTTTTATTCAGCAGGCATGTATGAAATTAACAAAATATTTCAAATAAATAGGTTTTATTAATCAAAGAAGCCTGAAAAAAAAACAATTACAGTTTACACAAAAATATTAAGCAGCACATCTATTTTCAACATATAAGATATGGATAATAATAAGAATATAATATATAACATATAGATTATAATAAATGTTTATAGAGCACTAAATCAGCATGTTAGAAGACTATAATAGACACTGAAGACTATAATATTAAAGTTTTAATTATATTTCACAATATTACTGTTTTTTTAATGAAACAAATGTAGCCTCGGTGAACATAGAAGGCTTATTTCAAAAACACTAAAACATCTTATTTTATTATGTAAAGTATTTTATTGGTTTAATTAAAACAACATATCATAGCTATTAAAAAACTAATAATAATAAACAATCCTACAACCCACCCAACAGAACAAACATTTATATGATATATAATTAGATAGAGTTGAATGTAGGTACAGGTAACAAACTTGCAAACCTCATATAAAATACATAGAAAATATTTCATATAATATTTGGTTTGACCTTCTGAGCCGGACAGCATTTTCTAAAGGTTAAGTTTCTTCTTTCATTGATATTTGATGTTAAAGGGGTCACATGATGCGATTTCAATTTTTCCTTTCTCTTTGGAGTGTTACAAGCTCTTGGTGCATAAAGAAGATCTGTAAAGTTGCAAAGACTAAAGTCTCAAATCCAAACGCCGGCCAAATGTTCACGCAAAGAAAGAAGGCGTAACTTTTATTCTCGCTGTAGTGGGTCGTGACATGTGGTTGCCGCAAGCCCTCCGGAAGCGCCGTTCTCAAGACCACCGGCCTCCGCTCACTCTAGCTCACTCTCGTGTGTGACGCTGTGTTTCGTTGTGAAAGCGAAACTACTTTGTTTCAAACTCATGAAGAGCAGTATGATTACTTTTACATTGCACATGATAAATCCAGATTGTATTTATTTGTATTATTTTCTCTCTCTTTCTCTCCAGTGGCAGGTTGGCTAACACAGGCTGAAGAGAAGATCACTGGTCATTTCCCGCTGACTTGTTCTTTCGGTTCTTATTTTGAAATGTACACTAGCAAGGGGAGTTTGCATAGAGACTAGAATTTTTGTCAAGCTCCCGCACAAAACTTCTAATCCTCCAGGCCTTCTGATTGGCCAGAGTGCATTCAGGCCACACCCCTTTAAATGCCAAGGTGGGCAAGCTATTGGATTTCTGGGATAGTGCTTTTAGCAATTAATGTTTTTTTCCCACAACTTATTCAGTTTATGTTTATGCATCATTTCACACATGCAGCTTTTGTACCAATGTCCTTTCTATTTTTGACATTGATCAAGAACTGAATGTCATTTTAATACACATTTATACAACTGAAAAGCATGTTTTATATTGGATTTTGGATAATTTAATACATATTTAGCCATTTATATTTATGCATCAGTTACCAGTGTGTTTTGGTTGTAAGCTCATAGTGTTTAGCGATTTGTCAGGACTTGAAGTATAATAATAATGAAGAATATTGAAGGATATTATGTCAGTTAGCACTTTCACTGCCTGTTGATTGTATGACTTGCTGTTCTTATGAACCAAATTGAATGTGCATCACTTTATCTTCTCAGACACATTAGTTTCTCACCCTTTCTGAAGGGCTTTGGTTGTCTTAAGTTAAGAAAATCTTAACTTATCACATTAAAACTCAGCATCCATGTGTTGGGCCGTGCAGCAGTGACTGTAGCAGCCTGAGCTATAGTGAACAGTGTGGAATACACTTTATCTCTAGGAACTCTGAGTGAACTCTACATATTGCCTTTGATGCATTTATTTTATGTTATGCTCATGAGTTATTACCTCTGCCTATAGCTACTCACTCAATGCTTGTGACAGGGAAACAGATTTGCACCAAATTATCAAGTGAAATATCTTCCCAGGGTTCATTCAGAATGGATTATTAACATACAGACACTGTATAACAATAATACAATACATCAGAGTTTTGCAATGTTCATGCTTACCAGTAGAGGACAGTGGCACACTTTCAGATCAGGAACTGTTTTAGAACCACAACTGCAAGGAGGCATTGCTTAAATAAAGAGTGTGTTTGATTGAACAGCCAAGTATTTGTTACTATTTGTTGCAAAACTGAAAAATCTCTTTTGTCTTGTAACTGAGGTACTCAAACCTCTTCAGTGCAATACTGTACTGCAAATAACTCGCACAGTGCTCACTTTATTACTGGAAAAAGTCCTTAGAGAGTCTGGTACTTGTTAACTAGAAATCAAGCAGTCAATGCAGATTTGTTGGTTGGACATTCTTGCTATGAATGTGCCATTACACCCAATGCCAAAGGTGCTCTATTGGACTGAGTTATTGTCTGTGGAGACCACTGGATTACACTGAACTCATGATAAGAGTTTCCTGTGCTTGGCTGACTTCAGGAGATCGATTGATGTCCATTCAGACATGTTCTTCTGCCTTGCACTGATGTTGCGATCCAAGTTTTCCAGTCTGGTCATTCTCCTTTGACCTTCTACAGAGCTGCCGCTCACTGAATGCTCTCAGGAGATCAGCAGTTTCTGATATTCAAACCACCATTCCATGATTATAGTCATTTCCATCACATTTCTTCCTATTCTGATGTTTGGCATGAACAGTGTTGGGGAAAGTTACCTTTAAAACTAATGCATTACAATATTGCATTATTTAGTTACTTTTTAGGGAAAGTAATGCATTACGTTACTTTTTGTCACATGGGTTGGGCTTGCTTCTTTATTTTTTTAATAACAAAAAACCCAAAAGCTATATTTTTGGTAACTGTAAAGGCCCTTTCACACCAGACGTGAAATTATTAAGCCTCAGGCTGAAGAAAGTGCCTCTGCACCTCACTCCCAATTTCTCTCAACACAGGGACAGGAGAGCTGCCAATAAATGGGAAAACAACTTATTTGAGAAAGCAACTCAAATATTTCGGTGTAAACTTAAAAGTAATGAGTTACTTTACTAGTTATACTTGAAGAAAGTAATCTGATTATGTAACTCAATTTTACATACTAAGAACATAATAATACCCCATTAAAAAAAATCATTAATACAGTTAATATAAGAAGCGCTAAAAAGAAAAGCCACCAGAAGTGAATACTTAAATTAATCCAGCGATTTCATTCTGTATAGACATGACTGAATGTATTAGGTTATTACGCAATTTATATTTAACCAGTTAAACAAAAAGAGACTTAAAAGAAAAGAAATGAAAGAAACTGGTATACAAGAAAACAGCCTTGTTTCTGGATTCCGGTTCCTCTGTATCTTTGTTATACACAAACTGGCTGATCTACACTATCATGATTTTTCTCTTTAAACACTTGTTAGTTCTAAAAGCCAGTGGAAGTCCTTGTGTCCTTGTGACATCTACAATGGCTGGCCAGTGAGCTGTACTTCAATGTTACATTGAAAGTCATTGTTTTATTCAGAACATTTCTTCTTTACTTCTTGCTTTTGTAGTGGGCCGCCACTACCAGGTAGCTGTCGGGCGCGAGGTCTTTGATGTTGGGAGATTTGCCGGAGATGGGCGAGATCTTGCCTTCTACACGAGATATCTGGAGCATGCGACACGGGTCATGCTTCAGCAAGTAGCTCTCGAACGTCTCCCAGCCTCCGCCAACTCGCACCATCACATGTTTATTATGCAGCATCTAGAGAGACAGAAAAAGACAGATAGACATTTATTGTACGTGAATTTTGATTTTGATTGATTTTGAGCATCTCTGGTTGGATTGCAACCCTCAGGAGGTGAGATGCATGTAGACAGGCCACAGGCATTTGAACTCTTTGACCCCCTTGAAAACTGACGTTTGTTAGCGCCGCAGGATTGCAAGACTGTATGAATGATTGGGACTGCCTGCTTTGCATCTGGATTAATGCATAACTGTATGTCACAAATAGGTTGACAAAGTCTGACGTAACATACTTTTTGTGTAATGGAGGCCAACTAGAATGAGATAACTGCAGGTAAGCATCAAGGCTTGTAGAAGTGATGCTAGGGGATGCACTTCCAAGCACATCCAACTTTGAAGCCAGTTACTGGGCTTAAACCGGAATGTGTAGAACTGATTACAGTGGTGCCGTGACCCGGGTGGATATGAGTGTAATAGAGGCCAGCTGGTACAAGATAGCTGTGCAGGTACAGTAAATCTCACTCTCCTGCAGAGGCATGCTATTGGCTGCGGTCTTTAGCATCCTCGTTAGCACGCCAGACTCCCTGGCTATTGCCAGTTCAAACCCCCTCAGAGTGAACCAAGTGAGCCAAGAGGAAACGATTACATATGCAAGTACATGAACTGTGCATAGTCTTTTTACTAGTAAGACTGTGCGCTTGTAATGAATTGGCTAAGCATTTGCGTCTGCAAAGAGTGTTTCAGGCCTAATTCTGGCATTCGTGAAAGCACATTTGGCAAAAAAAAAAAAAAAGCCTCTGCCATCAAACTCCTTTAACAGCTCCAGCACCATAATCACACCCTTTTATTAGCTATCTGTCACCTGTGGTTCCCACTGTGGAGCTAACTCTAGGCAGAGAGCTGTGCGAGTCGCTGAGAAGAGAGGCTGTATTTCCTGTAAATTATTTTTTCATGTGCCTACATTCCCCAGAGGTCTAAATTCAGGAGTCCACTGCCTTATCCCAACATCTATTATTACCTCAGATTATCCGATCAAGATGGTTTCTACACCGAAAGAATTATTCACATTTATACAGGAAATAAGCCTTTTTTTTTTAAGTTGCTCTAAGCAATTATTTTGTTAATGTTTTACTAGTTTCAGATGGTGTATTCATGGACCACCATAGTCTGTTCACTGACCATCTGATGCATACTGGACAAAATGGCAAGATTTGACTGAAAACCAGAACGTCCAGTTAGGGGTGTGCGATATTTATTGTCCGGATACAATAAACAATCGCCATTTATTGTCTCATATAATTCAAGGTATGAAAGTAAAAAATATCCCTGTATGTTTTTTTTTTTTATATATATATATTTATAAGATATGATATACTTAAGTAATATCACACAAGCAAGAGTGACGTTTTCCTTAATATTAGCGCATGAGCATTGGCTCTCATTTGTCTTCCCGTTTTTTGTTTATTAACAATTACATGCCATAGCTGGTCATCGTGATGGGGCCCCTTGCTTAATGCAGAATAAAACAGATTTTAGGCCACTGGCTCTTTTTTAGCAGCTGTTAAATGGTTCTTTTATGGCATCTCCATGAAAACCTAAGAGTGTAGTATGAAGCTTAGTATTAAATATCTTACTAACCCATAATCACATTGAGATGCGTGTGTGTATGAGGAAATTTGAGGATGATGAGACCTATTTTGCTTTCAATCTAAATGGGGAAAAAAACGTAAAACAACTAATAAATTATATTTGCATGAAGAAAATATGTATGCATATGCATATTGACTATTAATCAATATTCAATACCCCATTTTCAGTAGCATACTGTAATGTAAAAAAATAAATAAATAATCGCCCTAAAATAGGATTAAGTTTCTTTATACAAAACATTTTGAGGTGAAATATGAGCCTGACATTTCTTAGTGAGTTTAATGTTGAATCTTTGGTTTGGATTCATATTTACAACACAATTTTAATGCACAAATAAAATTGGAATTTAAATTTTTTTCTATTTAAAGGCACACAGAGAGCCCCCCCACCCCCACATCACATAATAATAGTTCATCACAGTCCCAATAAAAATTGGCACTGGAGTAATTCTGCTGTGATTCATCCCTCTATTAAAGCCTCCGTCTCTGCAGCCTTGAACACACATGCTGCTAAACAGTCTTTCATAAAGGGTGAGAAATGTCAATGTGATAACACACTGAAACCTTCTCCTGTGGGATAAAGAGCTGAACAAGCCGTAGCCTCCAGACACACGCTCAAAAACAGATCTGTGAGGACAGGAAAAATGAATAAACACTAAACAATAAACAACAACAGAAAAATCGCATACTGTGAGCTGCAGCTCATATTAACCCTTCGGGGGAATGATATTAAAGATTCATAAGGCTCTTAGCAGGCTGACAGAGGGACATTCACAGGTCAGCCTCTCCAGATGGGCATTTGTGTGGCCCTCAGGCACTAGAGCCACAAATATATCAGCAATCAGACTCTACAAGTCACCACAGGACCCCTATATAAACACACCGCAGACACACTTATAAAGCAGCTCAGGTCTGTGATGTTGAAGGTTATCACAAAAAAGTCCCTTAATAGGGAACACACACACACAATCAATTTCTTTCAGGAGCACCAAAGTTCAGCAGGTTAAACGACACAAACTGAAGCATGCAGTGTATTTAAATGAGAACTGGATGAAAACACGGCTTTCTCTATAGTAAACCATCTGGGGAATCTGATGGGTATTTCGACAGGAAGGTCTTTCAAAGACCAACACAAAAGGAATGTGTCCTTGAGACAAATTCATTCGCTTATTTCAGAGAGAAAGCAGATTTGCTTAACCTGGCCTTGGTTGCTGGGCAACACGTTTTAAGGCAGTTGGATTCGTTCTGTCAAAAAATACGCTAAGAAAAGGATTTTAGCAATTTAAGTCATGAGATGGATAGAGAGGAAAAACAGGACCTCTGTGTTTATTTAAATAAACATTTTGTAACCAATTACATGTAAACGCATGTACCATGGTTTAATAATGGTATCGTTGATACACTACGGCTGTGATTCTCTACTGGTTTCCTTCAAGGCCCAGATTTTACACATAAAGAGGCAACCAAACAGTGCCAAAATGATCTTTCGAAAGTCAACAAAAATGTCTTTTAAACCAAACATTATTTATTAATATTACCCAGAACTGCTTGAACAGCAGAAGCGTGACTGAGTTTGAGTGTTTGGTCTGTTGAATATCAATGTCTCTTGAATTTTTCATCCTCTCAGCAGGCAATAATACACAAAACATATATGCGGTTGGCACACCCTGTATTTAACGTGGTCTGATATCTTTACTTTGTGTAGTTTTGTTCATTGTTTTTTGAGAATGAGGGTGTCATGTAACTTGCCCATGTTGACATCTGCCTAATTTGATTTAAAAAGATAAGTCCATTTACAGTTTTTTACGATTGCTTACACACTAAAATTAAACTTTTCCAACAATTAGCAAAACCTTACACTCAAGGAGCAAAACACAAGGCTAGATTTGCACAACTGTAAGCACATTGTCAGCTTCACACTATTTGCAAAACATTACACACAGTGATTTGCAAAACACTAAACACACTTGTATACATCAGACACAGAAGTATATCATGATGTCACTTCCTTGCAATTCCAAAGCACTAACTGTCAAATTACCACACCTATGAGCCAATCTGTTAAACACAGCCATCAGGTGCACAAACACATGATTGCTAAATTGTAGACACACCAATCAGGTTTAAGCAATATAAAAATGCAGCAGGTAGGTTCACCTGCCTTCAACCAAAATGGAAGGAGTCAGAAGAAGAGTGAGGAGGAGAGGAGGAGTACACAGAGGAGGAGAAAGAGGCAGAGGCCGAGGAAGACCTGAAGCAGGAGGAGAACGTGCACAAATTGTTTTTATAAATTTGTGTATAGTTTTGACAAAAGTGTTCCATTTTGCAAATGATCTGAAGTGTTGTGCTACTTTGGTGTAGGGTTGTGTTAATTGTGTGTAGTGTTTTGACAAACCGGGCCCTGTTTTCAAAATTGTGCTTAAGCAATCGTAAAAAACTGTAATTTTCTCTCCTGACTGTTAAATTGCACGGTTTGTTGGTATACCGCGTTTTGTTTTTTTGTAAGGAGTTTTTTGAATGTGACATGCAGTGTGGTGCAGAAACAGTGAAATGTGTAAGTTTCCCTCTATAGGGGGCAGCAGTGATGCAGCATGCTTCATTTCTCAGCAAGAGAGCAATTAAAACCAGCACTGACTAATGGGATTCTCCACAGGCGACTGAATTAATATCAACTGCAGTGGCTTAACATGATGAATCGCTGCAGTCAGTGTTTTAAATGAAAGCCAAGCTCTGACATCTAAACTTGAAAAAAAAAAGGAATGATATTTGTGTAATTATGAGGCCATAAAAGTTGATTGAATCAAATTACTGAGTTCATGGAGAGAGAGCAAAATAGAGATCATATTTAATTTGTCTGCTATGAATGTCTAACGGTGGACATAAATGCATAACAGGACAATTCTGTCATTTTGTCATTTCAAATGTCATCTACAATCAGCATTAAAAATGAAAACATTTTAAACATTTTTTTTTATAAAATTCCAAGTTCCAAACATCCTGAGATTCAAGTTTCATTACAAGCAAGCTCTTAACTCCCAGTGTCATATCCTTGGTAACCAAGAAAAAAAATCAATTTAGATGTTTATTATATATATGTTTATTGCCATTTTCTTAGTAATAATAATAAAATTGATAATCTTAATTTTCTCATTTTTAAAATGAAAGTCTGGGACAAAGGTAAAAACATTTTAATATTTACACTTTTTAAAGGGGTCATAAGATGCTGCTAAAAAGAACATTATTTTGTGTATTTGGTGTAATGAAATGTGTTTGTGCGGTTTAAGGTTCAAAAAAAGCATTATTTTCCACATACTGTACATTATTGTTTCTCCTCTATGCCCCGCCTTTCTGAAACGCGTCGATTTTTACAAAGCTCATCGGTCTGAAAATGTCCTCTTTTGGAAGACCAAACGAAGTATTGTAACAAAGTATTTTGCAACGAAACACAGCGTCTTCGCAACATGGCAACAACAATAAAGTTACGCCTTCTTTCTTTGCGTGAACATTTGGACGGCGTTATGCAAATCTTCCCACATCGTGACGTAGACATGTGGGGGCGTGTTAGAACGAGCCGTTTTAGGTAGACGTGGTTGACTCTTAACTTTTATAAAGAATATCTCTTTGGATTTGAGACTTTAGTCTTTGCAACTTTACAGATCTTCTTTATCCACCAAGAGCTTGTAAGGAAAGGAAAAATTTAAATCGCATCATATAACCCCTTTAAAGGTGACTGTTACAGTGTTACACAAATCAGTACTGAGCAATACAACTTAATTAACTTAATATACTTACTATAGGCTTAAGATTACAGTTTACAGGTTTGGTTTATGGTTAGTTGCTTGCAATCATTTATTATACTGTTATTACTATTGTAAGTACATGTAAAGTGTAACTACTTCACATTAAAATAAGTGTTACCATTTTAATTTGAATGAAAAACTATTAAAGGAATAGTTCAGCCAAAAACATTAAAATTTGCTGAAAATGTACTCACTAATTTACTCAGGCCATCCAAGATGTAGATGAGTTTGTTTCTTCATCAGATTTGGAGAAATGTAGCATTGCATCAGTGTCTCACCAATGGATCCTTTGCAGTGAATGGGTGCCGTCAGAATGAGAGTCCAAACAGCTGATAAAAACATCACAATAATCCACAAGTAATCCACACCACTCCAGTCCATCAGTTAATGTCTTGTGAAGTGAAAATCTGCATGTTTGTAAGAAACAAATCCATCATTAAGATGTTTTTAACTTCAAACAGTTGCTTTCAGTTAAAATATAAGAGTCCTCTATCCATAATATTGCTTCCCCCAGTGAAAAAGTGGTCTGGTCTGAATCAGGAGAGAAATATACACAGATCAAACACAGTTTACAAGCCAAAACAGCTCTAAACAAATATGTGGGTGGATTTTGATGTGAGAGGCCAGAAGTGATAGTTTAAAACAGCTTTTCACTTTTAAAACAGCTATTCACTTAACTTCAAAGATATTAATTGATCAACTGGAGTAGTGTTGTGGATTATTGTGATGATTTTACCAGCTGTTTGGACTGTCATTCTGACGGCACCCATTCACTTCATTGGTAAGCAAGGGACGTAATGCTATTTTTTTCAAATATGTTCAGATGATAGTTTAAACTTTTCACTTTTAAAACAGCTATTCACTTAACTTCAAAGATATTAATTGATCAACTGGAGTAGTGTTGTGGATTATTGTGATGATTTTACCAGCTGTTTGGACTGTCATTCTGACGGCACCCATTCACTTCATTGGTAAGCAAGGGACGTAATGCTATTTTTTTCAAATATGTTCAGATGAAGAAACGAACTCATCTACAGTACATCTAAGATGGGTTGAGGGTGAGTATATTCAGCAAATTTAAATTTTTGAGTAAACTATTCCTTTAATGCAACTTTTCAGACCGACACGAACATTCACATGCCGTCAATGCAATAGTTTTTTTTTTTTCAAGTTGGTCTAGTTAACATACAGCAATTGGTTTAGTGTGGGAATTGTTTTCTTTACAGCCGCCATAGAGTGTTGTGATTTTTCCATTCATTTTCCTTCTGTAGTGCTTTTTTGTCTCTAGTTAAGCTTGCTTACTGAAGACACCAGCACACCGTTATCCAAAAACATATTGAGGTCAGCTGTTATAATAGATATTAGAATTAAATTTTAATTTCTATCTTAAAAAAATAAAAATAAATCCAAAACTCTTAAAATTGTGCCATCAACATTTCACTAAGCATTTACCAGCCAACTCGATTTTTCTAAGACTTGGCCACAATTCTTCATCTCTTATTTATTGAGTGCGAACACTCATTAAACACTCTTTCTAATGAGCTATGAATGATGGGAGTGATGGCATCACTCATGAGAGCAGTCATCAGTGTATTACTGCACAGCTCAGGGTAATAAAACACAACCGAGCACACAGATAACTCAGATCTAAAGCATCTTTTAGTCGTGTGTTGCCAAGTAACAGGTTTCCATGGTGACCAGGCCCATCTCACTAATCAGTCTTTGTCAGTTAGTGGAGTCTGTGCTGTTATGGGATGCCATAACGCCATTTAACAGAATAATGAAAGTGATCACACAGCAGGTAATGCATTTTCACCTGCCTATCTAGAAATAATGTTAAGGGATCCTAGGTGCTTCCTGACACAAAGTAAGCAAAGTAAGCAGCATTGTGGTTCTTCTCATGTCTTCTTTTGGCAAAATTATAAGGCAGCACTGCATTTTACTTTATTGGAATCACTTGTTAGGGATGCTGTTTTTGTGGTGTGCAGATTTGTTGCCTATGAAGAATGTTTCAGATGAGTCACGAAGTTTCCATTTAAAGGATGTTGCATTAAAAATGACTGTAGGACTGTGTCAGCACTATAAAATTCATTCTTTGGCCAAATTTGACATTGTTGCATATACTGTGTCCATTAAGGTGACACATCCACAAAAAGAACTATAAGCAATATCTTTTTTTTTTTCTCCATTGCAGATGAAGGTTTATTAAACAGCCCAGTGTCGTGAAAAAAAAAAATTCCTGTGGGTACAGTTACAAAATGATATTGTGTTGCTTGTAGTTTCATGGCAGTTTAAAAATCCAGTGACTGGCGCTAAATATTGTGTTCAGTTTTGTCCAAAACAGTCATAGAGTTAAACACAGTTTTATTACACTGGTCGTTGTATGTATCATGGTAGATGGAAATGAAATGTCCGGTAAGTGGCACTAAAAGGTTAACGCTCTATTGCATTTGAAATTAGTTTACCACCTACACTAAACTCTACCTTAAACCTAACCGATAGAGCGAGAAAAGCAAACATGAGATAAAAGGTATGTAGAGGAAATGTATGGATATGAAATGTATGTAGAGGAACCTTTTTTCAGACATGAAGGCAGAGTTATGTATTTCCAATGAGCCTGATGTGTAAATATGGCATCTAGCCTGACTACAGTTTGTTATGTGTTTTATACTTACTCTGATGAAAAGCATTTTCTCTCCAACACGGTAACGGCCCTGTGATTGACGCTCTATGCAGAACTTATTTGGGCACTTACAGGGTGGATCTTCAGAAATGTGCTTCACCTGGAACGCGTTGCGTGTAAAATGACAGAAATCGTTAAATTCTCATTATAGAGCAAATAAACATCTGTCAGTCTAAAAGTTAGTGTGTTACAGATGACAAGAGTGATATGTGAGAAAGGAAATGTTTCTCACAGCCTCATCCAGTAGCTTGCCGGTGCTTTTTTTGCTGGAGTTGGTCTTGTTGAATGGAGAGACGGATGGAGAAGCAGATGGAGATTGAGAATTGGAAGTGGGAGGTACGGGTGAGAGCGGAGGTTCAGGTGTCTTCTCTTCCTGTTCGATCTCTTTCTCCAGCTTTATAAGTCCAGGTGGCTCGACCTTATATCTGACACAACAGTGACCATTCACACTTTACATTGTGTTTATATGTACAACAAAATGCTGATTTAAAATAAACAAATAAAAATGTCTCACTATTAAAACAGACCTATGTAGGACTATGTATGGACAATACTTAACAGATAACAGAATACTTCCTGATTGTAACATCGAAACAAGCCATTTACTGTGAAGCTGCTTTACAACAATATATATTGTGAAAAGAACTATATACTGTACATAAACTTGACTAAAATTTACCTGGATGCTATTCTTCCCAGCTCCAGCAGACATAGACAAACCTCTCTTGGCTGTTTGTGTAAAACTAGAAGAACATAAATGCAAAAAACCATTAGACAAAACACAGCTACTGTATCAATCGAAGAACTACAGAAAAACATCAATGTGGTTGAATGATGAACCCAAGAGACTGCAGAATGACACAGAGATGATGAAAGAGTAATTCACTGACAGCTAATGTTCTCAGCAAACAGTGACTGAACAACACATGCTTTTCATATGGCATTGTGGAGCATACAAACTACATTTCCCATGATCCAGTGGAGCCCTGTTGAAAAAACCAGCATATGCAGGTTAGGTATGGTTAGTTTTGAGCTGGTTTAAGCTGGTCCTGAGCAGGAGCTAGTTGCTCAACCAGCTTAGGACCAGCACACTGTATGATCAGCTCATGGCTAGCTTAAACCAGCTGCCATGCTTCAAAACATACCTAACCTGCATATGCTGTTTTGGGGTTTCTTTCAACAGGGAGTTGAGTGATGGCAACACAACACAACATGCATGAAATCTAGCATCTCCACATCAAACCTCAGAACATCCCACCTGAGCATAACGCATCCATGTGTTCATTTAGCTATTTCTAAAGAGGGAAAATGAAGAAAAATGAATAAAGATTCTCTTTCAAAGGTGATTATTTTTCTTTTCAGTAAAAATTTGGTTAAAGGGGTCATATGATGCGATTTCAATTTTTCCTTTCTCTTTGGAGTGTTACAAGCTCTTGGCGCATAAAGAAGATCTGTAAAGTTGCAAAGACTAAAGTCTCAAATCCAAAGAGATATTCTTTATAAAAGTTAAGAGTCAGCCACACATCTTTTAACACCCTTTACACACCATACAGACGTGCTAATATGATGATTAACCAGTTTTTTGGTGTGTAGAACAGATTTACAGCACAACACACCACACGCTTGATGAATCTCTTCTTGCACTGGTTTGCATTTCAAATCTCATGGGCGTCCAAGCAGATTTTTCTGAATATTCAAATGAAAGTGATGTTAGAGCAGCTTTTCTGGCTTGAGTTTCTCACAGATACGTCTACATACAACACATTTCACCACAACTAAAAACACACTCACATGCACTTTCTATTGTGTGTAACTCCAGAGGGAGAGAAACTATTCTTTCTGCATTCAGAAAACTCAGTTGTGCTGCCCTGCTGTACTCCCTAGACGACCCGATCTCGTCTTTCTCTCTCGTTCTTTCTGTTGTTTAAGCAGACTTGTTATTCTCTCCAGCTGTCTTGGACATGTGTTGAAAGCACAGCATAAAGAAGCAGGAGCTGCGCAACAATCTACCTGGAGCCTTCGCTGTTTGTATTCCTGATTCTGACACATGACAGAGAGATGTCTGGCCCTCATACAGATCATACAGCTGTTTACAGCTTTACACAGGAGAAGACTTACTCTCACCATCATAGTTAGTGTCTAGAATACCACAATTCTGAGAAATGCAGGGAAAGAAAAATGTATATAATTTAAATATTATTTTATATTTATATACAATTTTATTTTATTTTTTTAATTTTTGTTCCAGCCAGAGACACATTTCTCCATTTGTAACTGACCCTTTCCAATTTCAGTCAATCATCCTCTCAAGTTTCAATATATTTTTGCATAATGGAGTTTTATGTACAGCAAAACAAACTAATCGTCATCCAAACATATTAGAAGCATTAGAAGTCATGTGACTTTCCATAAATATCCTTCAAATGAATGTGTTTTTGGCCAAATGGAATTTTAGAAAATTTAAAAACTCACTTTTCACACTCACTTATTTAATATGTCTATGAACAATGTCTACCTTGCTTTTGTTCTTAATTTTCGGCTAACAAATTTTTATTATTTCCACTATAATATCAATATCAATAATACTGTAATATCAATTCCACATTTCTGATCTCAAACATTTTAAACAATTTGAAAAAAAAAAAAAGGCAGACAATGTCAAAGCATCATTTTGTGAATCTGAAATGCAAACAAATATTTTTTACACTTTTTGCATAATTTATAAAAAAAAAAACACTAAAAAAACTTTTTTCTTTTCATGTCTCATATTTCAGCCTATGCATGCTTGTCACTTTCCATGTTGATTTGTTACTATCAGAGTGCACTAACTTTTAATAACACTTTATTAGAGAAAAAAAATATTTTTACCATTTCATGAACACACATTTTACTAAGGATGTGAATCTTTGGGTAGACAGCAAATTTATTCAATTCATTATATTAATACAATCCTTTATGCATTAATAGGATTATGTAAATAATCACACAATGTCTCCAATAATTTGCACATACAAGTAATTTAATGTTTAAACATTTTAAAATATTGAATGATACTTTACCGAACTGCAATTCATTGGTTTTAGCATTTTAAACCAATTCTTGATTCAAGGTCAATTCTTGAAGGGGTTACACTCGCATCTGTGTTTGTATAAAGTATTTCTGGCCTAACTCATCTAATCTTTCCAAAATGTAGTTAGCTGCCTTGCTATCCAGTATCAACATAGGCAGCCACTTTCAAAACAAGCAATTCACAATTCAAAAATCCATGTTTCAAGATCAATGAATATGCATCGGCACGATTTGTAATCAATTCACTGAGAAAACAAGTGAATGAATTACATTCACCTAAAAATCACATCTGTCCAAATCCACATGAACTGCAGCATAATCCACCTTTTCGAGCTGATTTGGATGCAGTCTCTCCTAAAGGGCCTAAATTAATTTAATTTTAAATTATAAAATCTGTTGTGTTTTTGTATCTGATGATTGGTGCAGGTCCAACACGCTCTCTCACTGCATTTACTCTAAAAATACAGAACTGCAGTTGTTGCAATAAATCAGGATTTAAGTCCTCTCACTGAGCAACGGATGATTTCATGTGAGTAAAAGACAACGACTGTTTACTCATAACTCTTTGTTGCTGTGTCAGAGCTGGATTTGTTTAAAAGACTCACCAAGCCCATCTGATTCAAACAGACAGGTGTCGTCCACGCCCACCTCTCGACACCATGACAGGAAGTTGGCTGTGTTGTCCCTGGCGAAAAAGGAACCGGACGCAGCACTGGCTCGGCAGGGAATCCTGCGGCTGGGGATCGACTGAAAGAGAGAATTTGCCTGTGTTACTCAGTGCGACTGTAGACAGACATTTGCATTTAAAATGTCTCACATGCAAGAGGAATGTCTCTGAAGAGAAGGGTGGCGAAGTCTAAACACTCCAAACATACTAAGGCCAGAAACATAAAGGGATAGTTCACCCAAAATTTAAATTCTGTCATCCTTTACTCACCCTCATGTCGTTCCAATACTGTTCGACTTCTGTTCATCTGTTCACAAATGACACAAGCATGTTTGACGTTCCATGTTTACCATAACGCTTGGATTAAACAGCTTTGTTCATATGGATTAATGTACTTTTTGAAGTGTCCAAACTGTGGTTGTGTGGACTTTCAATGAATGGGCATAAATGATGAGCGAATATTAAAAAATCGTTATTCGTGTTCCAAAGATGAACAGAAGTCTTATGGGTTTGGAACGGCATGAGGGTGAGTAAATCATGATAAAATATTTGGGTGAACTAAACATTTAATGCAAGTACGCGAATGCAGCTAGGTCAGCGCACATACTTGCAATTGGTTATGAATTGAGTTCCAACACATTCTGCAATGCAATGATACATGAAGTCAATCTTGCATTGCAAGAAGCCAACCAAATGCAAATGTCAAGCGCTGGTGTAATCGGAGGGGTTACATTGGTGCCGTGACCCGGACGGGAGTGAGGTTTAGGGGCGTGAGTGTAACGGGAGGTCAGCTGTGTGGATAAAATTCACTCCCCTGATCTCAAGGCGCGCCCGACTCCCACGCCGGAAATGCTGGTTAGGATCCCGCTTGAGTGAGGCGAGTAAAACCAGAGGGGTTACACTCGCATCTGTGTTTGTATAAAGTATTTCTGGCCTAACTCATCTAACCTTTCCAAAATGTAGTTAGCTGCCTTGCTATCCAGTATCAACATAGGCAGCCACTTTCTAAGCTATACTAATTCAAATGTAACCTGTTATAAGGCGTTAATATGTGCTTTATAAGTGCTAATAAACAACCAATACACTAGTAATATGCATGCTAATAAGCAACTAGTTAATAGTGAGAATTGGTCCCTAAACTATTTCTTCAAAATGCTGTCTAGGAAGCTCGCTAGGTCTTGAAGCAGGGCTCGAGTCTTGCTTAGCATTAATGCACAGTAAACCAGAGAATATGTTCACATGTGAAGACAAAACCACACGGTTGAGGGGGTAAAGGGGACTTTTTGGTTGAAACTGACCAAATAAATCAGGACAGAATGTTACTGGCCATGGATTTGGGAGTTTTAGAGAAGTTTTAGAAATCCCCTTCCCCATCTCTCCCCCTCCGTTTCCGTTCTCACTCAGTTTTCCCTACAATTCAGTACAGTTTTCCTTTCCCACCACAGTTTCTCTTCATGCTTTAGCTGGAAGACGTCACCCACTAACCTTAAAGAAGTACGTGATCTCTTGTTTTCTGTCAGTCTCTCTCTTACTCTCCGTCTCACTCCTTCCCCCAGCAGGGGTCCGGATCGCTTTCCAAGCTTTCATTATTGCATATGCTTTCACAAACACAATCCCCCTTTCTCTAATCAATAATCAATAAGGATGAGCATGACAGATAAATGCATGCATTAGGAGCTGGTGGTGGTCAAATAACACATATGAATCTCAGTGGGAGATTTACCCAGTGTATATTTTCATATAGGACACTGGGAAAGGTTAGATGAGGTCATGCTGAAAGAACGTAGTAGTTGCTGGAATAGATTGTTTTCTCTTGCTTTTTCCAGAACATTCTCAAGCTTCCTCAATGACCAGTTATAAAAGTATTAGTTGCTCTTGTGAAGTAAGGATTGATCACTGGAATGACAAAAAGAACTACAACAAAAACAAAAGCAGCTATTATAATATAAAAGCCTTTCTAGATATGCGTTCCATTTTTGAAAATTTAGACTTAAGCTAATGCTAAAAAGCGAATATTTAAATCTAACATAACACCATAAATGACCCCAGTTAATTTCTTATAATGGTTATAACAGTTATTCTGTTGCTGAAAAACTGAGATGTGTTGCCAATCATTTTGAAATTGTGGGATCCAAATTGAATTGTGAGAAGATCCCCAGCCTTTAAGAGATACTTTACACAAAAATGAAAATTCTCACCATTTAATCACCCTCATGCCATCCCAGATGTTTATGACTTTCTTCCTTCAGAAAAACAAAAACAACTATTTTTAGAAGAAAAAAAAAACATCCATTTGTGTCAATGGGTGCCCAAATGTTGATGGTCCAAAAAGCACATACAGCCATCATGACAGTAATCCATACAACCCCAGTGGATGAATAAATGTCTTCTAAAGCAAAGCAATAGCCGAAAAAAGAAAAGAAAAAGAAAAACCTTTTTAACTATAAACCATCACTTCTGATCAACTGTTGTACACACGTTCAGGAGTTTATGTTAAGGGCATTGCGAGCTTCACAACACGCTTAAATGCTTATTTGACTTCAGAAGACATTGATTCATCCACTGTGGTTGTTTGGATTACTGTTATGATGGCTGTGCACTTTTTGGAGTATCAACATTTGGGCGCCCGTTCACTTGCATTGTATATGGACTGATATGATTGTTTTTTTTTTTTTTAATTAATCTAACATAACACCATAAATGACCCCAGTTAATTTAATAATGGCGCCCGTTCACTTGCATTGTATATGGACTGATATGATTGTTTTTTTTTTTTTAATTATCTTCTTTTTTTTTAATCCTTGTGTTCATCTGAAGAAAGAACGCCATATACATCTGGGATGGCAAAAGGGTGAGTGAATAATGACAGAATTTTATTTTTTTTTGTGGACTATCCCTTTAATACACACACACACAAACCCTCTGTCTTCCTCTCAGAGGTTAGTGGATGTGTTTGATCTTGCGTCTCTGTAGCCTCAGGACTGTGTGATCAATGAACAGCTGAACTCTCTCACTCTTTCTATCCCTGAGGAGTAACAACCTCAAATATTCCTCACATCTGTGCTGTTTTCACACATACACATATAGCGATCAGCCAAACCAGCATGCAGCAGCGCTCTGACGCCTTTATACTGTAACGCCAGTTACTTTGCTTTCCCATTTATTGACTGACAAGGCTCCTGTCCCCATATTGGGAGAAATCGGGAGTACAGAGGCGTTGTGTGCGCTGTGTGACCAAACCAGCATGCAGCAGCGCTCTGACGCCTTTATACTGTACATATGAAAACAGTGGCAACCTTTATTATCTTACAGTATAACCATAAATCCACTGTAATGCTAATAATCATATATTCTTTGCTTTATACAGATAATACAAATTAACCTAAAAAGGGCTTTTCACACTGTAAACTTTGAACCCAGTGTCAGCTAAACCCTTGGGTTTGTTAACCTCAAATAACATTCTTATTTGCATATTTATTAAGTCAATAACTTTGATTAGGTTACAACAGCCTAATTTACATAACTAAAAAGAGTAATAACGGTAATATTTAACCCACTACTTATTTAACTATACAAAAGACGCAATATGGGGCCTTTCTGGGGAATGACTAAAAAGACTTCAGTGAATCTTTTTTATTTATTTATTTTTTTACATAGGTTCATTAAAATGAACAGTCAACAGTGTTGGAGGTAACACATTACAAGTAACGCGAGTTACGTAATCAGATTACTTTTTTCAAGTAATTAGTAAAGTAACGCATTACTTTTTTAATTTACAAGAAAATGTCTGAGTTACTTTGTAACGCCAGTTACTTTGTTTTCCCATTTATTGACTGACAAGTCTCCTGTCCCCAT
>NW_015662929.1:99751-121286 GCF_001515625.1 Sinocyclocheilus rhinocerous
AACTCAGAATATGATGCAAACCTGCAATAATTAAATATGTTAAATAACACAAATGTATCTAATCCCATTTTATTAACCAATATTTTTGCTGCTGACCTTTGATGATCCAGTCCAGTTCAACCATACTAATAAGCAAAAATTACTTTAGATAAACCAACAAATGTGCTTCATTGTTTTTTTTATTGCTGAAGAGTGTTTCTTCTCCTGCGTTCTACTGTACAGACGTGAATTTACTTTTCCTTCAGCCTGAGGTTTATTCATTACACTTTTTGGTGTGAAAGGGCTTTTACATTTGCTATAAATAGAACTTCTTATATTAAAAACAATCAAGCCCTGCTCATATTTAAAAAGTAACGCGAAAGTAACGCAAAAGTAATGTAACGCATTACTTTCCATAAAAAGTAACTAAGTAACATAATTAGTTACTTTTTTAGGGAGTAACACAATATTGTAATGCTTTACTTTTAAAAGTAACTTTCCCCAACACTGACAGTCAAATGGTTTGTTCAAAAGAACCAGATCTCCCAACACTAAATGAAATTAGATTTTTGCATTTTATGAAAAATATGTGATTTGTGCATTCCCCTGCCGTCACAATGTTGTGGGTGGTTAGCAGGCATTGCTATACTGTTGCTAAGCTGTTCTGAGTGGTTTTCAGAGCATTGCTAGGTGGTTGCTAGGGTGTTTGGGGTTGTTGCTAGGTGGTTACTCACTGAAGTTGAGAGCCCACCCTAAAGTGTCAATGATATTAAGCACTATATATACAGTCCCTCCTTTTTAAGGGATTTATAGACATCATGAGAAATAGTAATGGTGAGGTTTCGCTTTAGCCAAACACGTTAATGATTCACAAGATTGGCTTTTTGAATGGATCTGTGAAGGAACTATACGACTGTAATGTATTGACTGAAATAAAACAGTCTTGAAATTCAATCTCTTTCCTATGAGACCAACTGGTTATGTTTCCCAGAAGCAAACTCTGTGACAGGAACCCTGGATTAGTGTGAAATATGCCATGACATAAGACAACCTCCTCAATGGAGTATGTCAGCCAACATATGTAGCCATTTTACACACAGTACAGCAGACATACTTACACACACACACACACAGAGAGAGAGAGTTTGAAACAGTATACTATCACAGGGTGGCCTGCAACATTTGTGCAGTGTAAAGTGAAGAAATTTTTACATGAAATTAGAATGAAAAGTCATTCAATGAACGTGCAATGTTTATACTACAAGTCCAAATATATGTGGCCACATTTAAAGAAGAATATGCACAGCATGAAGTAGGGTGACACTGTCTCATTTTACCCCACTCTCCTCTAACCAGTTTCTAGGCAGTATTCACTGCATACATATCATGATTGCTTTGATATGCCAGGCGCGAAAACTACAGGCCATGAATTCTACTGTGTAATTCCTTCAGGGACTCTATTAGAATGGGAGCGAGTCATAACTAACAGAAAGTCCCATTCTGAGAATCTGTAAGAGGTGGTTCTTGGCCAAGACAAGCAGAAATATTTTCTTAATTTACCATCGAAAAAATCTCCTGATCTTAATGGTTTTCCCATCTGGAGGAGTTTTTGAACACTTAACAAGTCACAGCTTTCATTAGACTGCTCTGTTAAAATGAGAAAGCTCAGTGATTTTCCAAAGTTCATCGTCCCACAATGCCGAGGTTTGGCAGGGAATGGCAAGCGGCCCTGACTCCAGACAAAAGTCTTTGTGTGAGAGAGAAACTAAAAATGCATTCAATACCAGCACCTGAAACCAATACACTGCAGTATTCTGTAATCTTAGTTTGAAAACAAGCACAGGTTTTGGCAGCCGTGCTGAATTAATTCATGTTACTGCTGTGGAAATACATGCATTGTGCTGAATGCAGAAAATAATGAAAGAGTGCTAATGTTATGCTAATGTGCTAATATTCAGTTCACATGCAATCACCCTACAGATGACTAGGAAATATCTGTCAATCGCAACTGAGTTAATGATACAGCTAATTTAGTCACAATATGACCATATACATGAACACATTGGATATCTCTTAATGCTTAGCATATCTAGTCAAGTCAGCTTTATTTATATAGCGATTTATACAATACAGATTGTGTCAAAGCAGCTTTACAGTGTTAAACAGGAAAATAGTGTGTCGATAATGTAGGAGGACAACAGTAAGCAGTCAATTTTTCAGTTAAAGTCAGTTCATTGTTGATTCAGTGATGTCTTCATGTAACTCAGTTCAGTCCTCTTCAAATAGTATCTGTGCAATCAAGTCGACAATATTGCCAGAAATTGAGTGTCCCCAACTAAGCAAGCCAAAGGCGACAGTGGCAAGGAACCAAAGCTCCATCATGCCATTCATAAAATCAGATAACTTGAGTTACTTCTGAAAAGGGAGCTACAACAAAAACTTTACAGTTTGAGAAAACTAGTCCAATATATAGAGAAATTGAGCAGTTTCCAAAATATCATTGGGTCAGGATGGTCAACTAGTCAACAATGTGTCCTAAAATGACTAGCCTTATAATGAGGTTGACAATTTATCGTACTCGGTTACTAACGTAACCTCGGTTCCCTGAGATACTGCGTCGCTAACACGCTTATGGGGAAAACTCCTTTTTCTCGGATGACCAAAGCCTTTTTTAATCACGCAGTGTAACTGCACGGCCATTGGTTCGTGCAGTGATATAAAAAATCGAACCAATGGCTTGGCAGCGGAGCTGCACAAGCCTATGGCGATGAAGCCCGCCAGAATGGGCGGGGCCATCTGGCTATATAAGCGGGCCTGTTGCCATATGATCCTCAGGTTACTTCGACTGAAGCGATGACTGAGTCGTGCAGCTGTATAGCACGGCTAGTTACGCAGTACTCGTTCCCGTATCTCAGGGAACCGAGGTTATGTTAGTAACCGAGTACGTTCCCTGTCGATACTTCACTTGTACTGCGTCGCTTATGGGGAACCAGTACAATCCCGCCATGTTATGCTAGAGGAATGACTCTTACTTAACTTGCCTTAAGCACCACAAGGGGCCTAGAGGGACCAGTATTTAGCAGGGAATGCCCTGCAGAGGGTAAAAAGGGCTAAACTCGCCGAGTTCAGCCCGGTCCGGAGTAATCGTTCCAAGAAGATCCTTACAGCCTCGGCACTCGGTGAGGGCCAAGAGCGTAAGAAGGGAGGCAAAGCCTCAGTACTGGTAATTTCCCTAAGGCGAGAATGAGCCCATTACGCAGAAAGGATCCTGGCCTGTAAGGCCGGTACTTCCAGATTATAGAACCTGGCGAATGTGGACGGCGAGGCCCGGCTGGCCGCCGCACATATTTCTGCAATGGACACACTGCTAGAGCATGCCCAAGACGAGACCATACCTCTAGTCGAATGGGCTCTTACTCCCATGGGGCAGTGCAGGCCCAAAGACGAGTATGCTAGCACAATAGCGTCTACTATCCACCTGGAGAGTCTGCTTAGTGACCGGAAGCCCTTTGGTGTGGCCACCATAGCATATAAAGAGTTGTTCCGACTGCCTGATCGAGGCGGAACGCTCAATATAAAACCTCAATGTCCTAACGGGGCAGAGTAAGTTCAACTCCTGGTCGTCCTCAGAAGGAGGAAGCGCCAAAAGAGTTATAACCTGTGCTCTGAACGGCGTGGAAAGCACTTTAGGTATGTAACCGTGCCTTGGTTTCAGGACGACCTTAGAGTCGTTGGACCCAAACTCAAGGCAGGAGGGACTCACAGAGAGCGCCTGCAGGTCTCCCATCTGCTTTACCGATGCTAATGCCAGTAGCAGATCGGTTTTCAGCGTTAGGGAACGAAGGTCAGTGGATTGTAGTGGCTCAAAGGGAGGGCTCTTTAGAGCCCTCAGCACCATGGACAAATCCCATGTAGGGACTGTGGAAGGGCGAGGCGGGTTGAGCCTCCTAGACCCCTTCAAAAAGCAAACAATTAGGTTGTTCCTGCCCACCGACTGGTCGGCTATAGGAGCGTGGTAAGCTGCTATAGCTGCTACATAGACCTTGAGTGTAGACAGGGAACGGCCCTTGTCCAACAGCTCTTGCAGGAAGGACAATATCTGAGATATGTCACAGGAAGTTGGATCTTCACCGCGGGCCGTGCACCAGGTACAGAAGACCGACCATTTAAGGGCACAGAGTCGTCTCGTAGACGTAGGCTCTAGCCAGTGAGATTGTATTTAATACACTCTCGGGAAGGTCCGCAGGCTCCCATCGAGAGGCCATGGGTGTAGAGCCCACTGCTCGGGCCGGGGGTGCCATATTGTTCTGTTTGCCTGAGAGAGGAGGTCCCGTCTCAGGAGGATGGGCCATGGAGCTGCTACCAGCAGCTCAGACAGCTCCGCGAACCAGTGTTGGTTCTTCCAGAGCAGGGCCACTAACAGAACCTTGTGCCCTTGTGCCCTTGTTCCCTGATTCGCCTGATAACCTGTGGGATCAGGGCGATTGGGGGGAAAGCATAAAGGAGGAGGTTGGGCCAGTTGTGGGCCCTCGAGAAATAAGTTGGACAATGAGAGTTGTCTTTTGAGGCAAAGAGGTCGACCTCTGCCTTGCCAAAGATCTCCCAGACTTTCTGAACCGTTTGCGGGTGGAGCATCCACTCTTCGGAGGAGACGTTGCTCCGAGATAGCATGTCCGCTCCTTGGTTCAACCTGCCCAGCACATGTGTCGCTCTCAGCGAACGCAAATTGAGCTGAGCCCATTCCAGGAGGCGCTCTACTAGGATAAAGAGGTGTTTCGAGGAGAGTCCTCCCTGGCGATTTATGTAGGACACCACCATCATGCTGTCCGATCGGACTAGGACGTGGTGTCCCCTTAGGTCTGGCAGGAAGGTTCAAAGGCCCAAACACACAGCCAACATCTCCAGGCAGTTGATGTGCAGCCACCTTTCCTCTTTTGACCAGAGGCCAAAAGCCGGTTTACCATTGCACAACGCTCCCCAACCTGTGTTGGAAGCGTCCGTCGAGACTACCTTTCTCCTGCAGACCATTCCCAGGGGCACACCCTGTTCCATCGACTGAGAATCTTTCCAAGGGGCCAGAGCTATCATGCAGGTCTGGTCCACCTTGACATGCAGGCGTCCGGGATGCCAGGCGTGGGGCGGAGCTAGCAGTTTCAGCCAGTACTGAAGGGCCACAGCTCCGCTGCCGAGCCATTGGTTCAATTTTTATATCACTGCACGAACCAATGGCCATGCAGTTACACTGCGTGATAACTGACGCGTGATTTACTGCGTCATCGGAGAAAAAGGAGTTTTCCCCCTTAGCGATGCAGTACAAGTGAAGTATCGACAGGGAATTTTTTTTTCTATTATTTTCATCCCTTAGTCGGGGTGAGGAATTGCACCTGATCACAATCAGCATTATGTTAGTATGACTGAGATACTATTAGAGTTTTATTAATATTTTGAATTAATTTTATTTTTTTTATATACAGTTTTTAATTTAGTTTTAGTTATTTTAGCAGGTCAAGTTAAAATGTTGCTGAAATAACTAGCTGAAATAAAATAAGTTTATATTTCAGTTTTTGTTGATTTCAAGCAACAAAAATGTTTTTATGGGTTTAGTTATATTATAACTCACATTTTTAGAGTTATTTGTTTATTTATTTATTTAGTAATGGGTTATAAAAAGATATACAATTGCAGTTGTTTGATAAGATTTGGGCATTTTTATGCCTTGTTCTTTGTTAAACACCATTATACAGTATAGAGACACAAGTTGTGTTTATGTAGTCCAATCAGATTATTAGCCCAGTTCAATAAATAAATAAAATAGAATGAATGAATGAATGAATGAATAGCCACATAATACTTTTTACATTACCATGTGTTGGTAAAATACATCAAATAAATATTGGTACAAATATGGTGGGTAAATTACACATTTCACCAGTAGGGCTCTCATATTTGTGAGTCATGACACAATGAAGAATCATGATTCTAGTCTAATGACAGTTTTTACACTCTCAGAAAAAAAAAGGTACAAAAGCTGCCACTGGGGCAGTACCTTTTAAAAGATGCCATCCAAGTGATAGCTTTTGTACCTTTTCTTCTGAGAGTGTAGGAAACTTTACAGGAAAATAAAAAAGTGAATTAAAATAACTGCAATCGCAATGTTACTTAATTTTATATTGTAAATAACAGTAAATTAGTACCTTTCCTGGTGAATTCACATCTGAGTCATTTTGCCTGAACTTCTCCTGCAGAGTTTCAGCCAGCTGACACAACAGGAAACCGTTATCTAACCTGTCCATGAAGCTCTCAGCTGTGATTCCCACACCTGATGGAAAAGATGACAGAAAGAGATGAATATCCCACAAAAGACTTTGGTTTGATTGTGCTTCCTTGTACTTAGCTTATTTTTATAACTCTGATCAGTGCATTACTGAATTGCAGTGTAATGAGCTTTTCAGCATCTGGGAATTAATCTGTATTCTCAAATCAGGATTATGCAAATTTAAAATTCATGAATGAGCTCCCTCTGAATTCATAACATTCATTCAATATCAATATTCATGAACATTATTTTATCCATAAATTAAGTGAAATACAATATTGAGTGAAATAGAAATAAAGAAGAATCTAAGAAATACAATTCTAATAAATACAATTCTATTTAAAATATATATAAAAACTAATTTATATAGGTAACATTTTAAATACTATTATCTTATGATTCTAGAAATGCTCCATATAATATGATAACATATAGGATTCATATTAAAACATGAAATTCCCAAATGAATATTATCAATAAAAACTATGCTTATGGAATATGTAATTTTACAGAATATGTAACTTTAATTTAATCTAAATTCAAATTTTGAAATAAAAATCTGCACCAATTTAAAACCAAATTCAATTCATATTCAGAGATTTTAAAGACATTCTCAAATCACACACTTAATGCCGCACAACCCTGGGACAAATCCAGACATTTGTTGCAGCTGTGATTCACAGATAAACACATTTCAGTCCCAAAAGCAGACAAGTGCTTTGGAAGGAAGCAGCTGATTTATTTTGCAAAAGTATTCCAGATGAAACACACACACAGAGACACAGACTCAGTTCTACACAGATCAACATGTGGCGGCTGCATTCTACTGACTTCCAGACGATCATTCTTTCTACATGATGTCACTGTGAAACAGGAGGTGGTGGCAGGGGGTTGGGGTATCTGTGGAAAGAGCATATTTTCTCATCCACTATACTTTTTTTTTCCTCATAGAGAGGAGGCGGCAGTAGTCGAGGGGGTTCAGATGTTTTAATGAGTTCCAAATGTGGTAATTGAACCCAGTGGAGAGAGCTTGTGAAATTCTCTCTGAACGTATTCCCTCACAAACAATATCTTACCCTCGCTCCCCCTTCAAAGAACTAAAATCTACACCACCTATCCCATACTCTGAATCTAAGAAATTTAAGTAATACATATTGAGAGTGAACAGACTACGTTGATATCACTCAGTGGTCCTAGCAAAATTAAAGGGGTCATGATTTTTTTTTATGTTTCTTGAGGTTCACTTATAATGTTAAAGTTTTTTGAACAAAAATATATTCACAAAAATCTCCTTAAAGGTTTGTCAGTAAATGGATGCTTTTATGTTTGGCTAACGCATCATCATATTGCACATGAGTAAGTGTTTTAAACATTAACATTATCTATATAAAACTGTCATTTCTCCGATGCAATCCGAAATTAAAGTTGTTCCTCTTGTTCCCAACACTGGGGTCTTTCTGAAGTCTGTACAGAGACACAAACATGCGGTTTAAACCAGACATGTCAAAGCTAATAGTCATTACTCTTCCATTTGTCCTGTTGTCGGGAGTAGCTCAAGTGTTTGGAGAAACTGAACGGGCAGCTGTATACTGTATCTAGTGTAGACAGTGTCCGTGATTATAATGGGTTCTATTTGCATTTAGCACAGCATGACGCAATGCTCAAGTCTGGTGTAGGCTTATCAGCCGAGTGAATGGCAGTGGGCGGGGCCTATGGTGCGTTGATGTGAACCTATTCATCTATGTCTTGCTCCAGAGGCGGTCATATGCAAATATATTTGCCTTTGTGACATCACAAATCCCTCGATATAAGTTTATTTTTG
Organism: Sinocyclocheilus rhinocerous; assembly: GCF_001515625.1. Lineage (NCBI taxonomy): Eukaryota > Metazoa > Chordata > Actinopteri > Cypriniformes > Cyprinidae > Sinocyclocheilus > Sinocyclocheilus rhinocerous. Next base: position 107,869 of record NW_015662929.1, read on the forward strand.
GAGGTTGGTTATATAGACTGCTTTTGAAAGATTTGTAATGTTTTTAAAGAAGTTTCTTATGCTCATCTTTACATTTATTTCATTTATTTGATCAAAAATACAGTAATATTATTGTGAAATATTATTGCAATTTAAAATAAAGGTTTTCTATTTTAATTTATTCCTGTGATCAAAGCTGAATTTTCATCAGCATCATTACTCCAGTCTTCAGTGTCACAGGATGCTTCTGAAATCAATATAATATGCTTATATATTAATATTGTTGGAAACAGTTTTTGCTGCTTAATTTTTTTATTTATTTTTTTGAAACTGTGACTCATTTTTCAGGATTCTTGATTCCTGAATAAAAAGCTAAAAAGAACAGCATTTATTCGAAAGAAATCTTTTGTAACAATATACACTACCTTTCAAAAGTTTGGGGTCAGTACTTTATTTTTTTGAAAGAAATTAATCATTTTATTCAGCAAGGATGTGTTGAAGTGAAGAAAAAAAAAAGTGATAGTAAAGACTTATATTGTTATCAAAGAATTATATTTTGAATAAAGATTATGATTTAATGGTACAAAGGATATGACAAAAGATCAAGGAAAAATGTATTTACTGTATCATGGTGGTGCTTGGGCGCCCATGAAAAACTGAACAATGGTGGTGTGTTGCATGGCTAGTGAATGGTTCTGAATGTTTATTAAAACATAGGGCATTGCTAAGTGTTTTCAGGGCTGTTCTATATTCATCATGACCATCTAAGTTATGCTGCTGGTCATTTCTTTTCTATCTTGACAAAAGTAATTCAAGTCCTATATACTTAAAAGTAAATTTTCTAAAGTGTTTGTTAAGATTCATTTCAATAACATCACCAATAAAATTGGTCAACAATTATACAATAAATTATGCTTCTTTAGCTCCAAACACCGCTAATAAATAAAAAGTGTAACAACAATTATTCAAAACACATATAAGCAAAAATAACTATAATAGAAAGCCACAAAATGTCAGTGTTTCATATATACAAGTGGCTTCTGGTAAGACCAGCAAATGGTCAAATTGTGTTCCTGTAACACAGATCAGTTTCAGAGATCTGAGCAGCTATTTGTCTACAAAAAACAACACGGAGACAGGCGTAAGCCACTAAAGAGTGTGGACGATCTGGATAGGGAACTAGTGGTTGGTGAGTGGTTGAATATGAAGCCCCTATGCGGCCCACTGCGGCTCCTGGCTTCCTTTTGCTCCAGGCAGACCAAAGACAAAGCCCTGGTTTCAGCTGGCTGCTCATGGCCTGAGAGCTGCCAGAAATTCCACAGACATCCCCCTCCATCTGCACACACACAGAACCGAAGCCAGGGCCACGACACACCACCATTCTTCTCTCTTCATAATTTGTCTCCTGGTTCAAATGGTGAGTGGCATTCAGAATCTGATTAATGCTGGGAAATGTTGGAAAAGAAAACATGGACACGTGCAATCATGCTTGTGCATGCACATTTATCAAAGAAAAAAACACCTTCATCAAATGACTTGAAATCAAAACATTAAAGAAATGTATGACACAGTAAGGACTGCACATTTTTAAGAACTTAAATTTATCAATATCAGCTTAAATTAAACAAAGGAAATTATAATATACAAAAGATAAACAAAGCAAAGCTGGACGTGCCCTAAGCAACCTATGCAAATAATGAAACATGAATTTAAACATTTCCTCTCCACCATGAACAGAATACACCAGCAGAATGAAGACGACCTCAGGACATAGCCTTGTTGAACACCTCATGTATGAGTCAACCATATGAAAATGTACACAAGAATATTCATTATTTATTGAATTTTTACTCAAATCTAGAGCCTTTGCCGTTGCAAATCACAACTGGATACACTGTAAATAGAAAAAAAAGTCCATATGTTACTGTACTTTAAGGACCTGTTTCTCTCGATTAAAATTACTTTTGTTAACCTAACCTATCAAGTTGTTTCAGTCAAATAAATAATCATTTTGATGTGAATAAAACCAGTTAATTTAGATATTACCACATGAAGTAAATTACTAAATTACCTAACAAGCATTGTTTTGGATGCATTATTAAATATCTTTTTTTTTTATCTTGCTTTCTCTGTTTCACTATTTCAATTTCATAAAACAGCTTAGCACACACTAGTAATTTTTTCAGCATAAGTACGGTATTACTACCAACCTACAGTATATGGTATTAGCATTAGCCATATAGAGTGGGGGAACTATGACGTCAGAATCCGGAAGTGTAATTTGCCGCGGGTTCCTTCGAGATTTTCCTATGGGGTTTTATAATAGGGTTTTTCAATTAATTAGTAAAATAAATCCTGTGGTAAACATAACTTGACAATACTTTTATGTTTTGTTCTACAACGTAAATTACACGCATCCATACCCAAAACACAAATTTTGAAGCAGTTATGTTCATTTTTGAAAAAAAGTATGTTTTTAATAAGTAACTAGATAAGAACGTTTGGGCTGTGAGTGTGTGCAGTTTACATTGTAGAACAAAACATAAAAGTATCAAGTTGTTTACCACAGGCTTTATTTTACTCATTAATTGAAAAAAACCCATTATAAAACCCCATAGGAAAATCTTGAAGGAACCCGCGGCGAATTAACACTTCTGGATTCTGACATCCCCCACTCCATTACTAAGTGACAGATGAATTTGGGAAAAATAGTTTAATTTGATTTGTCAGCAACAAAAGACTTTTGAGGCATTTTCCTATTCTTATTAAATGTTAATAAGCATATCTGCTTTGCTGTTCTATAGTATTTTTTTTTTCCACACTTAACTCAGAATTCATACGTTTTTGTTGTGATTTAACAGAGAATCACTGATATGAAAAATACAGGAATTGCTAAGGCACTGAAGCAGGAACAGCTTGACTTACCCAGCATGCTAGAGAGCCAGAGTGCCAGGTCTTCCTTCATGGGCAGCAAACTGGCCTCATGTCTACTGGCCAGCCACTGACTGTACTGCTGCAGATCTGTGAGGCCCGGACCAGCCGGCTGCTGCTTTCCGCTCAGAGGACTGAACATGCTTCTGAAAACAAAGAGGAATATCTACATCAGTACAACTAAATAACATTAACTCAATCATTCGGCTTTGACCAAATCCCTCAAATGAATTATTTCACTTTCCCACAGAGCACAGATGTCATCTGATCATTCAAGCCCTTTCTGTTGTTTCACAGTAGACTCTTATCCTCTATACCGATCTTCTCATCACAGTCCAGCTCCAGGCTCTATCTTCTCTGTCCTGTGATATAATACTCACTCGCTTTTTTTAAGACAGAACAGACACACACTGTGTGGCTTCTCTCCAGTCCTGCCCTAGTGCGATTCTTTTCTGACCCAAAGGCTCTTTACACAAATGAACATGCTCTTCCCAATGAAACACCAGAATCAGTTGCAATTTCACAATTAGATAATTCAGATTACATTTTCTGAAGAAAATGTGTTTTAGAAAATGTGAGAGTATATATATATATATATATATATATATATACATTTTTTTTTTTTCGGTGTTTTACTAAAAACAACAGTCTTTAAGATTACGACTTCATCTGCAAAGAGGAATAGTGGGTGAAAACTGAAAGTGAATGATAGGGACTGTCGAATACTAAGAAGGATTGTGACCAAACAACACAGAACTACTGCAGCAAAAGTGACAGCAAACCTCAATATTCACCTTAAAGACCCTGTTTCCACAAACACCAAACACAGAGAACTTCACAAAGCCAGCATCCATGAAAGAACTGAGAACACCAATGCTAAAATGTGAAAAACAAATGGTGTCATGATCATAAAACCTGGGCAGCTGGAGCACCAAGATGAACTTCAACATCTGCCCTGGCCAGACAAATCACCTGACAATCACCTTTGCTATATATAGCAAAACTTTGAAATATCGGTTTTACAATTGATGCAGGAGTTACACACACACCAATGTTTAGTATGGTTATCAGGTTGTCCAGTTCAACAAATCCTCAAATTTGTCTCTTTATAAAAGGAGTATTTCTTGTTTCTCTGAGGCAGTTATATTTCTCTGTAACAACCTGATGCTATTTGCAGAAGAATGTGTACGGATCCAGTTGAATACGTTTCAGTGCTCTGCGTAAACTCTGACGAAGGCAGTGTAAGAATTCTCATGTAATTCTAGTGAATCCTGCTGATCAGACGAGTTAATCTGGTTCTTCTGAATGTATAACATCTTTCAGAAAAACGTGTTACTTCATATCATTGCTGTTTGAAGTTTTGTTCAAGAGTTAGGATGTGTTAAATGTGGTGGCAGGGGTTCGGGTGTAGTACAAATGCAGAAATGCGGTGATAATATGTGATGCCAGCCAGCATTGCGAGGGATTTCGCCTTACTCATAATTCATGTGAGAAACAAGAGGAAAGTTATGAGTTCTGAGAAGTGTAACAATCTTCAGCGATGCAGAACAGGACCTCTTCCTAAGTTTTGCTCTCCTGTATCCCACTAAGCAACCTGGGAATGAGGACTCGGGTCCAACAATCGTCACTTTGTTGCGGTGGGCTCTGAATGGCTGGCAGGCGAAGGCGAACTGAAAGTCAATCTGTATATTTTCCTTGTTCCACAAAATAGAACGCCAGAGTTCACTTTACCTGCCAAACGTCTATCAGATAAAGGCAAATCTCCTCTTTCGTTCTCTTTCTGAAAGAGCTCCTGTGCTGGAAAGAGAGAAAAAGAAACCAGAGAAATAAAAGAGGTGTTACTGACTCTCTAAACAATAAAAAGAGGACATACTGTCCCATATGGGCAAAGGCAAGGTGAACAGCAGTCCACTAATCATATCAGAGCTGTCTGTCTGCTCTTAATATTTCCCAGACTGATTCGGAGATGAGTGAGAAAGCTGATACCACGTGAGACTGACCCTATCAGTGGTGCCTGCATCTTTATTATTTTTCTAAGCAAACAGATCTGGCAGACAATAAAATGGATGAGATAAATTCAGTACAGTAACATCGAAGGAGGGAGCCAAGAAATATCTAGAGACCAGAATATCACAGGAACTTAAGAGTGGGCTATTTTAACTTAGTGAGCAACCACCAAGAAACCTCCCAGAACCTCCAAACAAAACCTATGGAGCACTCTAGCCCTAGAAAACATCCTGCATGCTCAAAAAAAAAAATGTATGAAAGTTGATTCTGGGGCGGTACCCTATAGAAAAGGTACTAATATGTACCATTTAAGTACTAGTATGTATACTAAGGGTACTTATATGTAGCCTTAAGGTATTAATATGCACCCTTTAGGTGTAAATAAGGTACAAAGGTAAAACTTATAATTTCTGACTTTTAATTTATTTATTTTTTAACATAAAAATTTTAGTAATAGAACCATTTTTAGTATAATAAAGAAAAAATCCTCATTAAAAGAACAGAACTCTTGTTTGCAGTTTGGCATAATCTTAGAAAAACTATTTTGCCCAAAAAATTTCTAACAAATTTTTTTTAAAATGTATATATTTTGAGTCAAATATATGAATAATATTTTTCGGATTTTTATGATAAGGAATGGTTAGTAAAATGTCTCCTTAAAACATAATATTTAATAATTAATAATGAAAATATTTACTTGTAAAAAAAATATTTTATAAAAATACAAATATTTATCTTGAAATATATAATACAAATCATAATTAAAATTATTAGATGCAGAGGATAAGCAGTTTGAATAATAGATGGATTAAACATATTTATTTTTATTAAAATCATATCTAACAAACATGTATGTCTTTATCATGATCTGTCCTATTTGCCACTGACCATTAACTCAGAACACTGTACTGATACTGTGGCATCTGGTTTTATGGACAAATACCACTCAGATTTTCTACCAAGTGGCTTAAAATAAATAAATAAATACAATAATCTACACATCTGCATGATGGAGCATGGACTGGAAACCGATGCTCGGCAAACACAAACCCGCAGAGTTCACAGATGGAGAGGACATTTACAGTGCATTCAACACCACACACATATTGGGCACATATGGTTGAAACCAAAGGGCAGTGTACAGTGTGACACAGTCAAACCTTTAGCTGGGACTATTATATTAAGCAACATCATATTCTTTCACAGTCAATATTTTTCTAGCAAACATTTGCGACAGTGGAGTGATACTGTATAAAGGCAATAGGTGTTTCCCATACGTTGCGTGTATTTCCCATCCATAAACCATAAACGTTGACCTTGACTAATGCAGAAATTATAACTGATAATACTTCAGCTTGCATATCTGATTCTGTTGCAGTTATTTGAGCCTCAATGCTGTGTCATGTTCAACAAGCACAGAACACACATTGTATTCTGTCCTTAAAGAAGGTAAATCACACAAACAGGACTTAATAAGTGTCAATGCAGTCATCATCTACATCTTTATACAAAATATATCACATTAGCTAAATACAACATGAGTTTTGTCATTTTGCATGCAAGTTCAGTTCAAAGTATATTTCCTTTCCTAGTTAAGCAAAGATTTAGTCTAGTTGCTTGCACAATCCAGTTACTTCATTTTTCATATGTCACACTGGCTTTAATCATGTTTACAGGCTATTACACACTTTAACTGTTAGTTTTAAATGCACAATAACCAATTTTACTGAGGCAGCTCAATACCTTCTGCAGCCTAATGGCAAAAAAAAAAAAAAAAAAATGAGGAACAGAACCAGCAATATCTTATAAACATGCGTTTCCCACAGACTTACATTCTATGTATGGCGGCAATCTTATTTTATTAAGATATCTAACTATCTATCCAAGCAAAAACATTTTCTTTCCCAAAAGTATACACTTACCCTCCACAATGCACTGCCTGCAGTTGGTTCTTCAACAGTAGACGCTCGTTTCCAATGAATTCATGCTTTTCTCGCGCACAGGCTCCTCAGACTGTTGTTCACCGTGACACTGAGCCTCAAAGATCCGTCTGTCATTGCGGGTCTCAGTTCAAAGTGCGCTCCTGCGACAGACACATTGCGCGATCTCACCGCCTCCCTGAGAGACGCGACGCGACGCGTCTTTATCTGCGCGACTGTGAGCCACACGGAGCTGCACGAGACCAGACGATTAAAACGAGCCTCGTAGAGAAAAGATTCTTAACTGACCGGGAAAAAAAAATCAAGTGTAATAAAAACTTCAACAGAAAAAGAAAAATCATAGTAGAGATAAAAAGTAAAAGAAACGGTAAAATAGGCTACAAAACTTGATTTCACTAAAAAGCACTTTCATTTGTAAAATGAGACTCTATTGTAAGTTTCAACATGCGTTGGAATAAGCTATTTCGATCAAAGTATTGCTATAGCTCGTTTTGCGTAAAAAATTTTTTTTAAAATAATAACAATAATAATGTAACTAAACTTGGGTTAAAGGCAAATTTGACTTTTATTTTGAAATACTGCCACGGAAGTTCGGTACCGCGAAAAAAAGTGACGTCGTGCACGCTCTCAGCCAATAGCGAGTCGAGAACGAGGCACGCGGACAGAATCCGAAGTTGATTCCGTGCGCTTGTTGATTTTGTTCATGTATTGTTTAGTTAAATACGGTGAAGACAGCGTCTAATGGAGGCTGTGCTGAGACAGCTGACCAACATACTGGAGTTACTGGCCGTGTCTCAGACGGACCGCGTGAGGGAATGGGACCGTCACACCGCGCACCGGGCGTTTCAGTGGGCTGAGTACTGCGAGCAGCTGCACTCCCGCTTCCAGTCCAACCCTGCGGTCCGCTCCGCGCTGGAGTCCGGTCTGAATGACACCAACCAGCGCCTGCAGCAAGCTCTGCCGTCGTACTCTCCAGTCATGTTCTCTGAACTGGCTCAGTGTCAGCACATGCTGCTCATTCATTTACTCAGAAACCCTTCCGCGCCGAACTCCGTTATCCGAATGCTTTTTGCTGCACAGGAATCCCCGTTTGATCAGAACAGCCTCATTACGTGTAAATCAGCTTTTAATCTGTTGTGCCGCACGCCGGACAGGACTAGTTCTGCTGGGTTACAGGTTGAAGCAGTGGTCAGAGGCACACTGCTCGGGCAGCTCTTGAGCTCTGTACTGAGTCGCTCTGGTAATGATGAGTATGCGAGAACACTGCTGGATTCCATCCTTCACGACAGCGCGGGAAAACCGGAAAGCCTTTATGACGTCATAGCAGCTGCGCTCCTCTCCCCTGATGACGAAACGAGCTCCGTCACTCAGCGCTGTGTCCTCGCCTGGCTGCAGGAGCACGAGGGGTGTTTGACCAAACTGTGCACATCTCTCTCCCCCGGGCTTTGTACCGTCCTCTCCCGACAGTCTAGCGAGTTTAAACAGGCATATTGGGGTGTTTTGAAACAGTGGGCGTCCTGCTTGGAGTTTGACGTCTTGGAGAGTCTATGGGTGCCGACATCAGATGAGCCTGTCACCTTTCTAATACTGACCGATCGATTCAAAGATTTATTAGATTCAGGGCCACCATTAAAAGAGGAGACAGAAACTGAACTCAGAACACTCAAACGAGAAGCTGGAGACTTCAGTGTAAAAGGCATTTGTATATGGAGTGATGTAATCATTCAGCTAAAGCTGTAAATACATCAGAATGAAAGTTAATTCAAGGCTATTAGTTATTTAATTTGATGTTAATTTAACTAATGAAAATATGTGTTTGAGGATAGAAGTGTGCATTTTTTCCACACGTTTTATAATTATAAAATTATATATAATTTTTTTTCGTTTTGTCGATTTTGTTTTGTAATAATTTTATTGTTGTTTTTATGATAAGAGCCATCATAATACCAATTTTATTTCTCCGTATATTTTGTTGTTTTTCATAATTGTAATTTCTAAACATTATTTTGTTCCTCAGAATTGGGAAAAACACACAGAAGGAAAAAGCACCCTCTGCTTCAGTCTCCCGGCAGACAGGGGGCGACAGTGCTCTTTACACCATCAGCCGTGTACTTTATTTGAGGGCTACTTGTGGTATTTTATTTACAGCTGAATAATTAATAAAGTTCTTAAACAGTGTTACTGTTATCATGTTTGAAGTTTCTGTGTATCCTGGGGAACTATTTCATTCGAGTACATCAGTGATGTTCTGCCTATGGATAATGGATAATACAGAAACAGTCTTCCTCAGCCATAGGAAGCCTAAAATATCAGGAAATTTAGTTTATAGTGAATATATATATATATATATATATATATATGCACACACACATACATATATATATATATATATAATGTATATTAGTTTATATAAAACAAATCTTAAGATAAAATGTTCTTTGTAAGCAAAACGTCATAGGTATTTACTGGTCAAAAACTGGAAACTTAAAAAAATAATAATAAAAAAAACAGCAGTTGTCCAATACAATGCACAGTAGGCTTATTCTGTATTGTAAAATAAATAAAAAATACACTCCTTCATTAATGAGAAATGCTGCACTGAATAGGCTGCATGACAGATGGTGGCATCACTGTCACCGTGGCAACCGTTGGCATTAAGCACAGGATTCCATTTGCAATAGAAGGAAGAGGCCGGGCAGAGAACGCGTGCGCCTCTTAAATTGGTCCCCGGGGACACGCAGACGCGTGCTTCATGGGCTGGGTTTCATATGTCTGTCACATTAAGGAGGAGGAGAAAGAGATCAGGAATCTGCATGGGCTGGGGTCACTCCACGTTCAGTGATTTATGAGGTCACTTGAGGTTGTCGAACCCCTCATTGAAGCCTCACTGCTAATGACTTCATCTGAAATCTCAACAGCATCGTGCTATTCGGTGATGCTTTAAAATAGGACCCCATTTCCTGTTCCAATAGGTCCTGTGCTCTTAATAAACACAGAATCAGGCGGTCTAATGTCTAAATGGATTTTACATCCTGTGACAAGCAGTCTTTATGAAGAATTCATATCTCATCAGTTACAAGTTTTAGGTTGTTTTGGGGCCTGAAATGGTTCCAGTATTGATATAAATCTGTTTTCTCTACATTGCTTGAGGATGTGTTATGTTTTGCCTAACATGTACACTTATATGTACAGCTAATATGTAAATGGCGTTTAAGGAAAGATTTTGAAAGGCTAGGCTAAACATTTTTAATTAGTGAGCAAAAACCAAAAAGTGCTGTTATCCCCGCTCTCAACAGAAACTGCAGACACTTCAAAGTAGTTTCTCTCTGTTCTGATGCTCGAGAGATGCTGTGCTTTCTCTAACAACAGACAAATAGATCTTCATTTTTGTTCTGGTCCCTGTCTCCTTGGAAACAAAGAAAATGCATTTTCTCAGCTCAGATATGTACTGAGAAAGCAGCAGGGCAATGCTGAGAAAACAACCGTTTCCACGGTGAATAATCACAGGCCAGATTTCCTCCCTAATGCAGCAATTCATTATGGACTTCTTTTTGAAATGGGGGGGAAAATATTGACGTCATTATTCAGCCATAATACAGATATTTCCCCGTCTCTCGTTTGTGGAGAGTCGTTCTGCAGGAATGTCTTTGAAGTATGATGCAAATTAATTACTCGTACACTCGTTATTTTATTCACCTTCTCATGGTTGTGCTCATCCCCCATGCATTTAAATTTAACATACACATAATTACAATATTACATTTAAAGACCCCAAATGTTTGATGAGTGCTATGTTATACTGAAGCTAAAATTTTGGACTGGGCGTATCGACAGGGCAAATGGTTTTTGGTTTTATGTAACAGCCACGAACCATGATTTATAGTGTAGTGCAAGATGTTGTCATTATTATTTGTTAGAAAGACTGTACATTTGGAATGTGTACATCTGCAAAAGTTACCTTTTTTGGAGTACACTAGCATATAGATTTCTTCAACAGACATACAATAAACCACAAACCCTTAATTTTGATATTATGAGGTCCTTAAAGTTCTTACATTGTTTCAGTGGACTGTGTCAGTTGATTGGCTCATAAAGTCATGTGATCTGTATTTTTGTTGGATTTACAGTAGTTTTGACTGCTAAACTAATGCACCAGCACCACATTATAACACAATCTGCACACTCAAAGACACTTATTAAATGGCTTCTAAATAACCAATATATTACCAAGTAAATTACTAAATTAATAAAACACAGAGATTAAAGAAAAACACATGTTTTCCACATATAAAGACACACCTTTATTATCCGTAGTCCCTATAGACGTGGTGAGCTGGTGTGAGTGTGTTGGGGGCGGGGTGTTGACAGCACCAATGAGGACATGGTTTGTTAAACATGTGATGAAAAGCGCAGCTTGAAGAGCCTGCAGACAGATGAAGGATACTGCTTTTTAGAAAGAAGCAGAGCAGATGAATACTGAAGGGCAAACATTGATATTCCTTTGTCACTTGTTCCCATTGTACACCTATAATGTCTTAAACTGAGCTCAAAAAGTATTTTACACCTACTAATATTTAAACAAAGGTATATTCAGTCTTTTTTTTCTTATTAAAGCATCTGACAGATACAGAAATTAACATCTCCCTAACCTCTTTCACATTGAAAATCTACAACCTGTAGATCAGAAATGTGTCTTCATCTGACTTGCAGATGTCACTGAAGTTATAACGTGTATAGCATTTGTTTTGTGAGTAATAGCAGAGGTTCCAGACAAACTGCCTTTGGTTTAATTAGCACTTGCTCTGTTTGTAATATCTGCTGATCAGTTGTTCGCACCTCCATCACTCATGTGTTCTCACTTCTGCACAAGTGCATAGAGAGGAAGTGAAAAAAAATGAAAGTGAGAGCACTATTTATCCTGTTCTGAGACTTATCCCAGCCTAAATTCACTGAGGTACACTCTTAAAAATAAAGGTTCTTTATTGGCATCGATTGTTCCACGAAGAACCTTTAACATCTATGGAAACTTTCCGTTCCACAAAAGGTTCTTTGTGGTGTAAGGTTCTTTATTAAAATGTCCTTCACACTGAAAACACTTTCAAGAACTCTTTACTGAAAGGTTCTTAGGGGAACCAAATAGAGACGTTTGACTCATACTCAGTATTTGAGAACACAGTGCCTAATGTGTGACAGTAATGTGTCATAGACCCACTTTCATTCCACTGCTTGAATGTCTGTGAATGTTAAGGATGCATTGTTTCTTGGTGTAGACATGATTTGCTCTCCTCTGTTGTAACAGCAGTTCAGAACAGCTCCCAATCTTTTGTTATATTGCCTGGTTTCTTCAGCGGGCGTGATGCCGTACAACACTCTCGACAGCTCTGCTGATAAATAACTATATAAATAGATCTCCACATGGACCAGAGTGTGTGTTCACAGAAGCTGCTGTTAGTGAGAATGTGTGAGGTTTGGCAGGAGTATTTGCCACACAGTCTGGGGTAATGAATCCAGGATGTGGGTCAGGTTCTGCAGTACAGTAATATAGTGGTAGCTTAGTGGTTAAATGTCAGGGCTGGATGAACTCTGTAGTTTAGGGTTCCTCAAATCCATCCCAGAGGACCAGTGTCCTTCAGAGTACCCCAATCGCTGTTACATTTCAAAAAGCATTGGCATAGTTGTTCCAGTGTCCATTTTGAACAAGGGTGACCATTCCTGCTCCTGGAGGGACAATGTCCTGCAAAGTTTAGCTCCAACCAGTTCCAACACACTTGCCTGGAAGTTTCTAGTAATTCTGAAGACCATGATTAGCTGGTTCAGGTGTGTTTATTTAGGATTGGGGCTAAATTCTGCAGTTTACTTGCCCTCCAGGAGTAGGAGTGGACACCCCGTTGTAAAATAACAAAGCCAAGTAGACACTGAGACACTTGGAAGTGATAAACATATTAAAACCTCTAAATCAGGGGTGCCCAATCCTGTTCCTGGAAGATCTACGTTCCTTCAAAGTTAAGCTCAAACCCTAATCAAACACACATGCACCAACTAAAGATTTTCAGGAACACTTGATAATTAGACAGGTTTGTTGGAGCAGGGTTTGCACTGAACTCTGCAGGAAGGTAGATCTCCAGGAACAGGATTAGGCACCCCTGCTCCAAATGATAAAAATGAAATTTAGCACAGGTGGAGCATGTTCAGCTTAAATAGCACAATGGTAAATATCTATACAGTCAACTTAGGCTGGCCGCACACTAGACCATTTTAAGGCCGATTTTAAGGCCGATTTGCACCATTGGGGGAGGGGGGCCGATTCGCGGCTTGTCGCAAACGATTTTTTGTCCAAAAAATCCACTATTGTGTGGTGTCATTATGATTATTTATCTGCTCCCGACATGTTTGATATTTACGACTCTTGGGGCACGTTCAAGCCCAAACCGGTGCGTAACGTTTTGCTACGGTTTCCGGTTTGAACGACATGTTTCCTGGAAACGGTGTGCAACAGGGTTTGAGATACGTTTTCTCTTGTTTGGTGGGTGTGTCAAAAATGTCAGCCCAATCAGCAGCAAG
>NW_015662929.1:121951-129285 GCF_001515625.1 Sinocyclocheilus rhinocerous
GTTTTCTCTTGTTTGGTGGGTGTGTCAAAAATGTCAGCCCAATCAGCAGCAAGATGTATATAAACCACGCGGTATTAAAGAGACAGCTCGCACAATGTAATTAACATCCAAATAAATTCACAGAGCAACTATATTGTTTGCACATGATTATTTACATTAAAGGCAAAATAACTGAAATAATAAGAGCACTAGTATAGATCTGGAACTTCTTTAAGTCTGTCTAAATATAATTTAGTAATTGCAATGTCTTCTGGTCCATATCCTTTCGTTAGGAAGGTGTGCTAGACACTGATTAATGTAACATAAAATACTATACATATTTTATAATTGAAATCCACGGACACAAATAGATAAAGTGCAATAACATAAACACTTAAATGTGTATTTTGGATGTTTTCTTTACACTAGACTGAAAGAAGACAAGTTATGGAAGCAAAATAAATCATAATTCATAAATCAGGAAAAAAGCCAGAAAAAAACCCTACATTTTCAGCAACAAAAAAAAACATTCAAATAATGTTTAATAAATAAATACAAATTTAAATATATGCACTGTAATTGAAATCTACAGACGCAAATAGATAAAGTGCAAGTAATACACAATTAATACAAGTATTTATTTTTGGATGTTTTCTTTCTGCTAGTTATGGAAGCAAAATATAACTTCATAAATCAGAAAAAAAGCCAGAAAAAAACCCTACATTTTCAGCAAAAAAAAAAAACATTCAAATAATGTTTAATAAATAAATACAAATTTAAATATATGCATTGTAATTGAACTCTACAGACACAAATAGATAAAGTGCAATAAAATAAACTCTTAAATGTGTATTTTGGATGTTTTCTTTCCACTAGACTGAAATGAGACATGTTATGGAAGAGCACAAACCCGGTGCATTAAAAAAAACAGTGGTTTTGGCAGTAATGTCTTGCTGTAAATAAAGATCTGGAGTAACTGGCCGGTATCCGGGGTCTAAAGAGGTGGGAGGAGCTGCTGTCTTGAGAAATGAGGCGTGACGAGGCCCATACGTCTGCGTGTGCGGGAGGTTTTCCCAGTAACGCTAACGCATCAGTCAGGATGGGGATTAGCACGCGCTCGTCTCTCTACCCGACTGTAAGCTGACATGTTATCAGCCGCCTGCCAGTCAGATCCAGCCGCTAACTCACATCACATCCACATTTGAAATGCTCTGTTATGGAGACGGATGGACTGATTCTGGAAAGGCTGGTTGAGTTTTCACTGCTGGCGTGTGTTTGTGTGGCTCTCGCCCATTTGCTGTCAGAAGGACACAGCCGTGCGCACTGGACTAGAAACGATCGCATGCTGACGAACAGACGCTGAAACACATTATGGACCTTTTTCACATTTCCGGGTTTCTCAGCAGCGGAAGTCGTCATAGTTGGGTTAGCTTGAAGAGCAGTGAATGGTAGAGTACCACAAATATATTTTTTGCATTCCCATTTGCTCAAATAGCAAAAGAAAAACTCCATGATAGTGTTTTCGTGACTTTCAATAAAAGGAAAAAAATTGAGAGAAACTGATAACGACAGTCAGAAGAGAGAACAATGTCAAATTTACCGTCCCTCCCATAGACGCTGCATTAGAAATCATAGATATGTATACACCGGTATATTTATGTTAGAAACACCCTCGCATTAGCGTTAACTGATTTTTTTGTAATTTGATGCAAAGGTGATATAATACAAAGAATAGTGTTATAAATGTACATACATTTAAAAATATATATATAAATATGAAAAACTTTCGAGGATTTACGATGCTGATGACCGTTAAACGCGTCATCACAGTCTTGTGAAAAGGGTCCATTTGTTTTCTTCTCTAGTCACGTTTGATCTCGCGAGTGTCCATGAGATCACGTGTAAGTGTGTGGTCTCGTGGTCTGGTCGAATCATCTAGTGTGTGCGTTCAGAGGATTATAAGGCTAGAAATCGGTTGAACTGTTTTCATGTCTGTGGTCTCCCATGGTTTTAAAATCGTTTAAGATTTGAAAATCGTCTAGTGTGCGGCCAGCCTTAGCTCTGTCCTACGACAGTTTTCTGGCATCCCTTCTCCACCCCAACTCCTCACTCCTATCTATTCCTATCCTAGTTTGGGATATGGGGGAGTTCTCTTGGTTCGGGCTGAATTCCGAGCTCAGAGCCCTCCCCTTGGACAGCATACCAAATATGCATACTATTTGCTCAATCTGATTACATGTAAGTGCAAACTCGTGAAATTATACTGTTGTCTTATAAAGGTTCACAAGTTCATCGCCCAATCAGTCTTAATGAACATAAATGAACTTGACTTGCTGTCCTTGAAGGAGGCTTGATCTCGAGGCCCCTTAACGGTATTATGTAGAAAGTCAAAGAATGGAATAGTAGCGGAAATGGGGAGGTGGAGGAATGCCAGAACAATTGTCTCTGGGACGGCTCAGTGGCTGCTCCTTATATACACTAATGATGATTGACAGGACTGAATGAATAGGCTCCTCCTGAACCTGTTTGGAACTTCATTTGTGGTCTTTAGCGTCCTTGCTGGCGCTTATTTTCAGAACAACCTTTGCGTCTAAATCGTGCCCATGATGCCTTAAAATGCTGTGTAGCTCACTAGGTCTTGGCAAGTGTTTTAAAAAAAACTGGTGACTTCAACTGTGTGACCATCAACTGAGACGGATTAAAAATGTAAAGTAAAACATCCATCCTAAATGCAATGCAAGATGAATGCAAGCAATGCACAATTACACCATCATTATTTCTCTAGTGACTTTTCATTTCGATTCAGTCCCCAGCCTTTTCATCTCTTTAAATTGTTTCTCTCTGGTCTCATCTAAATAACATTTTAATCAAAGGCTGGGTGTGTGAGAGAGAGAGAGAGTGAGAGAGAGAGAGAGCATAGCATTCATTAAAATCTAAGCCCTGTCATGCACATACAAGCACAGATCCCATCTGCTGAGGGTCAGCTCTGAATAGGAGAGTCGGCCCCTGGGGACGTGTTGGCCCTTCTCAGTGTGTGCTTAAGCAGATTTGGCTCCTGCTCTTTCACTCGCTGTCTGTCTCTCTCTCCTGTCTTTCTCTGAAAGTCGCTCTCTCCTCTTAATCACTGTCAAAGTGAGAGGTGAGAGGCTTTGAGTCACACCTGAGTCCCAAACCATAGGACGAATATCACAAAGGAAATCTCTTTAATATCTCAGTTATTTCTCCTAGACAGGGAAAAGACTAAATGAAGAGCAAGAGACTTTTTTTCCTGATGTCTTTTGCTTCTCAGAATATTCTCCTGAGGAAAAAGCACCAGTCTCCCATGTGTTATGTTTCAACGAGGATCTAGAACTGAGCTTTTGCAGGCTCTGCCTCAAAATCCAGTGAGCATCTCACTTAGGCAGCATTTTTGGGCATTGTGAGTCAATGTGCACAGTAATGTATATTAAGGAAGTAAACAGGGTTCATTTTAATTTCATGGTAGCACAGACTCAGTCAGTGACCTTAACTGCGCATTTCTAGTAGGCCCCTCCATCTTATCTCTCTCCAGGAAGGAGGACGAATGCTAAATAATCCACTGCTGGTCTTCACAGAGCAGATCTGGCAACCTGAGCCAATGCAGAGATGCTTTTTCCAGGGAGAAAAAAAATAGTCTAGGTTTTAGTCTTTGGGGGTCTGGTATTGGTCTAGGCTTTAGTCTTTTGCGGTCTGTTATTGGTCTAGCCCAGGGGTGTCAAACTCAATTCCTGGAGGGCCGGAGCCCTGCAGAGTTTTGTTCCAACCCTGCTCCAACACACATACCATGTAGTTTTCAAATAGGCCTGAAGGACTTGATTAGTTAGATCAGGTGTGTTTAATTAGGGTTGAATCTAAACTCTGCAGGGCTCTGGCCCTCCAGGAATTGAGTTTGACACCCCTGGTCTAGACTTTAGTCTTTGGGGGTCTGGTACTGTTCTTGACTTTAGTTTTTGGTGGTTTGGAATTGTTTTAGATTTTTGGTGGTCTGGTATTGTTCTAGGCTTTAGTTTTTACTGTCAGATCCCATAGCATCAGCAGGATCAAACTATTTTAAGATGGTGTGAAGAACAGGGCGGTGGAAGGGGGAGGGGATGATTCTCAAACACAGGAAAAGTGTTGAGAACTGATGAAATATTCATTTAGTTTCGTGCCTATATGTGTGCAGTTGTGCCATACTACCAGACACCAGGCTTTTTTGGACTCTGCTACCACAGGGACGTCAGCCAGCATTTGTGAAATTTGTGCAGCAGCACAAGTTCTTCAGCCTGTGTGTGGGGTTGAGTAATTTAAAACCTAATTACGTGAATAAATGCCTCAGGCATCAATAGTTCATAAACATGACAGAGAGGAGCAACTGGCCAGCACTTTCATAAGAGTAGAAACCGGTCTCATATTCCCATGGAACCTCCTTTGTAATTTAGCACAACATACAGTATATTGATCAGTTAGACTGTATTATTGTATGTATTATTCACTATATTGGAATATATTAACACAATATATTATTCAGTATATTTTCAATATACAATAAGTAATTCAATATATTGATTGTTAAATATATTTTATTATATTTTCTTTGTGTAAAGGTCGTTTTTTTTAGCTAGCACTGGCATCGCTGTTTTTTGTGTACTTCAAATACTGATACCTTTTCAACAAAAAAGATGTAACTTGGGCATCACTACTATTTACTCCATCATCAAATCTTTCCACCTTGTCTTTGTCTGTCTTTCTGATTCTCCCATTCTCTCTCTGTCTCAGATTCATTGAGATGGGTGACCTGAACCATAAATAATCAGCTGGGAGTTGTTTAATATTTAGGGTTAGGTTTTATTTCAAATAAAGTTTTATTTCAAACTCAAAGTATTAATACTAATAATGATGCTTGTTACAGCACTAAAAAGTGAGAAAACAATTATATGAAACAGAAGGATAGAATATAAGAGCCCAGTGTGACTCAGTCACCATTGACTCATTGACTCATTCGTGACTGCAGGTTTAGCTGAGAACATCATATTAGTGCACAGACTGCTTGAGCAAACCTTACTTCTGCCTCTCTGCATGACAGAGTACATCTGATGAACCCCCCTTTGCAATAACTGTTTAGGGAGAGTTAAGTCGTGTTGGGAGGGGTTCACGGAAATAATTGTGTTTGGATCCTGGTGTCCCTTGAGCCCTGCAGAGGTTTGGTCATTACATACTCATTCTGGATGCTGATTAGAGCCCCACGGTCCCTAGAGATGCTGGGATACCCTTCAACACCTGCTGCCCCGAGCACAGTGCTGGATCAAACTCATTTATTACACACACGTTCATTGGATCCATTAGTCTTTGTTTGGTCAAAAATAGAATAGCAATTCCAAAATGGGCAATATCCTAAGCTGAACCTATTTTTGTCAGTATACACCATCACAAATACTGTAGATGCATACTGTATGTGCTGCATTTTGGTGGTTTTAAGCTGATGGGAATCATGTGGGTGG
This sequence comes from Sinocyclocheilus rhinocerous, assembly GCF_001515625.1. Taxonomy (NCBI): domain Eukaryota; kingdom Metazoa; phylum Chordata; class Actinopteri; order Cypriniformes; family Cyprinidae; genus Sinocyclocheilus; species Sinocyclocheilus rhinocerous. Next base: position 127,429 of record NW_015662929.1, read on the forward strand.
ATTTGTCACGGAGGCAATTGGCATGACGCGTGTCATCGGTGGGCTATGGGAAAACACGTTCCGGTCGGCTGGTGACAGCAATGTGTGTCCTGTCACATTAGCACACGCCACAGAGGAAGCCAGCCCAGGTCATTAAAGTGAGACGGCCCATCCTTTATTTTCAACACAGCACGTCTGCTTACTGTTGCCCAGTCAAGAGAGCTGGGATGAAAGGTAAAGGGATGATTTTGAAGATATTCTTACCTGTATGCTGACTGTTTAACTGACTACAGCAAGAATTAAATAAATAATTATAATAAAAATACAAATAATTTTCTTTATCAGTATACTTCAATGGTTTCCAATAAAAATATTGAGAACTGATTTAGATATTAAGATTTAGGGTCTTTTATTGTTCTGGGTTTCTGGTCTAGATTTTAGTCTTTGGGGGTCTGGTATTGGTCTAGATTTTTGGGGATCTGCTATTGGTCTAGGTTTAGTTTTGAGGGGTCTGGTATTGGTATAGATTTTTGGGGGTCTGCTATTGGTCTAGGCGTTAGTCTTCAGGGGTCTGCTATTGGTCTAGGTTTAGTTTTTGGTAGTCTGGTATTGATCTAGATTTTTGGGGGTCTGCTATTGGTCTAGGCTTTAGTCTTCAGGGGTCTGCTATTGGTCTAGGTTTAGTTTTTGGTAGTCTGGTATTGATCTAGATTTTTGGGGGTCTGCTATTGGTCTAGGCTTTAGTCTTCAGGGGTCTGCTATTGGTCTAGGTTTAGTTTTTGGTAGTCTGGTATTGGTATAGATTTTTGGGGGTCTGCTATTGGTCTAGGTTTAGTTTTGGGGGGTCTGGTATTGGTCTAGATTTTTGGGGGTTTGCTGTTTGTCTAGGCTTTAGTCTTCAGGGGTCTGCTATTGGTTTACATTTTAGTCTTTGAGGGTCCGGTATTGGTCTAGGCTTTAGTCTTTGGGGGTCCAGTTTTGGTCTAGGCTTTAGTCTTTGGGGGTCCAGTTTTGGTCTAGGCTTTAGTCTTTGGGGGTCCAGTTTTGGTCTAGGCTTTAGTCTTTGGTGGTGCAGTTTTGGTCTAGGCTTTAAAAGGTCTGTTGTTGATCTGGGTTTTTTTAAGGTCTGGTATTGGTCTAGGCCAGGGTTCCTCAATAGGCGGCCCGCGGGCCACATCCGTGAGAGAAAAAAGTTTGGCCCGCGCTAATTTCAAATAATGTGGCATGAAAATTCAAACGGGGGTCTGGTACTGTTCTTGACTTTAGCTTTTGGTGGTCTGGAATTGATCTAGATTTGTGGGGGTCTGCTGTTGGTCTAGGCTTTAGTATTTGGTGGTCCAGTTTTGGTCTAGGCTTTAGAAGGTCTGTTATTGATCTGGGTTTTTTAAGGTCTGGTTTAGTCTTTGGGGTATGGTATAGTCTAGGTTTTAGTCTTTGGGGGTCTGGTATTGGTCTAGGCTTTAGTCGGCCTACCTGAGATTATCACTGTCATATTTTGTATGTTGTTCCTGCAGCGACCTCGCAGAAAATTAAAACCGTTCCTAAAATAGAATCCCATGTCGCTTATTGTCACGTGTCGCTCTCGCGGGTGGTTAGGACAAAAACTACATGGAAAAGATACTTTTTATCGCATCGTGTCTGGTTGGGACACACGGTGTTACAGTTTGATCCCCCCAAAAAAATCTAAGCATAAAAATATTAATACTGACAAATCTAATAATTGAATCTGCAATTAGGGAAAGTGGAGAGAAGAGATCCAGTCTGGGAATGAGCAGGAACAGTTGATTTGCATGGCAGAACAGACTGCTATCTGAATATTCATCTTGTGACCATCTTGTGATTATTTTAACAGAAGCAACAATAATATAAATAATATAA
>NW_015662929.1:131417-133126 GCF_001515625.1 Sinocyclocheilus rhinocerous
TGTAGTTTTCAAATAGGCCTAAAGGACTTGATTAGTTAGATCAGGTGTGTTTAATTAGGGTTGAATCTAAACTCTGCAGGGCTCTGGCCCTCCAGGAATTGAGTTTGATACCCCTGGTCTAGACTTTAGTCTTTGGGGGTCTGGTACTGTTCTTGACTTTAGTTTTTGGTGGTTTGGAATTGTTTTAGATTTTTAGTGGTCTGGTATTGTTCTAGGCTTTAGTTTTTGCTGGTCCAGTTTTGGTCTAGGCTTTAGTCTTTGGGGGTCCAGTTTTGGTCTAGGCTTTAGTCTTTGGGGTCCGGTACTAGTCTAGGTTTTAGTCTTTGGGGGTCTGGTATTGGTCTAGGCTTTAGTCTTTTGGGGTCCGGTACTAGTCTAGGTTTTAGTCTTTGGGGGTCTGGTATTGGTCTGGGTCTTAGAGAGCCTGGCAGTAGACTGATTTTGGGATGGTCTAGTATTGGTTTGGGTCTTGGAGGGTATGGTCTTTAATTCTGTTCTATACTCTCATGGCAAATAACAAATGAATGGCCAGCACGCTCAGCAGTCTGTTGTACAGGTTTAAAATGGTATTGATTAGTGATTTGTTCCCATCTAATTTGCTGGCGGTAATTTGTCCTTTGTAGGTCATTCACCTTAATCAGATCCACTGGTGTAATGAGTCAAATCTATTGACTCTGACTACATATAAGGTTTACACACTAGAGAAGTCCTGACGGAGTGTTTGATGGATATTAAATACGATTTGAGGATGTACATTACAGGAAGCATGATGGAGCGTCACTTTCACAAACCCGTGTATATATTATTGTCTCGTGAAAAGTTTTACAAAGTGTACATTTTATGGAAATAATACTTTAAAAGAATAAACTTAAGTGCAAACTGAATGTAATTGCTTGAATATTTAATTGCATGGTAATTACCATTGAAAACTGTATTGTCGTTTACATTCATATTTAATGCAAACTTTAGCTGAACTTTGATGTTTGTAAGAGAAACAAACAAAGGGACAAAAAAGAGACGCAACAATTTCAAATCAATGCCCAGGATGATTTTAATGACTATATCATGCAAAAATAATCATCACACTCTATAAAGAACATCAACTCTTATCTTTTCAAAACCAGAAAATTGCCTTTAAATTTTGGTCCACCAGTCGCAAAAATTAAAGGAAAGACATAATAATAATGTCTTGATTGGAATAATTGAATATAAAATCACACTTAGTGAGCAATCCATACAGTTTAACACTTTTTGACATCAACAAATCGCTTGTTTGACACAACAATAGAATATAACAATCACTTGTGCACTTCAGTCTCAGGCAAGAGGCCATGAAAAGAGCTTTAGGTTTGTGATAAATTCACCACAAAATACACAAATCTAGAAAACATCTAGCTGAGTTTCAGAACAACGTAAAGCATGGCTCAGATCCCAACCTCTGAAAATGGCCTTGAGTTTTCTGACCAGAACAAACATTCTGATTCTGATTCTGATGGTCTCCAACCATTTGAATGACTCCGTAAACTAGACACAATTCAGATTTGATGAATGAATTAGATGTTGAATATAACAAGATTGCTGATGTTATGAGTAAATTATTGCAGTACATGTTCTTAATAGTTTTTTTTTTTAAGACTTTGACACATCATCTTATATTACTGCTGGTTGACTAAACACAACACTGGTTTGTGTCATGAATGGAGGATCAG
>NW_015662929.1:140779-147960 GCF_001515625.1 Sinocyclocheilus rhinocerous
AATAACAATTATATATATATATATATAGGTCAGTGGCCCTTGGCTTGGTATTGTTGGCAGAATTCGGCCCTCGGCGAAAACTAATTGAGGAACCCTGGTCTAGGCTTTGGTCTTTGGGGTCCGGTACGAGTCTAGGTTTTAGTCTTTGGGGGTCTGGTATTGGTCTAGGCTTTAGTCTTTGGGGGTCTGGTACTGTTCTTGACTTTAGCTTTTGGTGGTCTGGAATTGATCTAGATTTGTGGGGGTCTGCTGTTGGTCTAGGCTTTAGTATTTGGTGGTCCAGTTTTGGTCTAGGCTTTAGAAGGTCTGTTATTGATCTGGGTTTTTTAAGGTCTGGTTTAGTCTTTGGGGTATGGTATAGTCTAGGTTTTAGTCTTTGGGGGTCTGGTATTGGTCTGGGTCTTAGAGAGCCTGGCAGTAGACTGATTTTGGGATGGTCTAGTATTGGTTTGGGTCTTGGAGGGTATGGTCTTTAATTCTGTTCTATACTCTCATGGCAAATAACAAATGAATGGCCAGCACGCTCAGCAGTCTGTTGTACAGGTTTAAAATGGTATTGATTAGTGATTTGTTCCCATCTAATTTGCTGGCGGTAATTTGTCCTTTGTAGGTCATTCACCTTAATCAGATCCACTGGTGTAATGAGTCAAATCTATTGACTCTGACTACATATAAGGTTTACACACTAGAGAAGTCCTGACGGAGTGTTTGATGGATATTAAATACGATTTGAGGATGTACATTACAGGAAGCATGATGGAGCGTCACTTTCACAAACCCGTGTATATATTATTGTCTCGTGAAAAGTTTTACAAAGTGTACATTTTATGGAAATAATACTTTAAAAGAATAAACTTAAGTGCAAACTGAATGTAATTGCTTGAATATTTAATTGCATGGTAATTACCATTGAAAACTGTATTGTCGTTTACATTCATATTTAATGCAAACTTTAGCTGAACTTTGATGTTTGTAAGAGAAACAAACAAAGGGACAAAAAAGAGACGCAACAATTTCAAATCAATGCCCAGGATGATTTTAATGACTATATCATGCAAAAATAATCATCACACTCTATAAAGAACATCAACTCTTATCTTTTCAAAACCAGAAAATTGCCTTTAAATTTTGGTCCACCAGTCGCAAAAATTAAAGGAAAGACATAATAATAATGTCTTGATTGGAATAATTGAATATAAAATCACACTTAGTGAGCAATCCATACAGTTTAACACTTTTTGACATCAACAAATCGCTTGTTTGACACAACAATAGAATATAACAATCACTTGTGCACTTCAGTCTCAGGCAAGAGGCCATGAAAAGAGCTTTAGGTTTGTGATAAATTCACCACAAAATACACAAATCTAGAAAACATCTAGCTGAGTTTCAGAACAACGTAAAGCATGGCTCAGATCCCAACCTCTGAAAATGGCCTTGAGTTTTCTGACCAGAACAAACATTCTGATTCTGATTCTGATGGTCTCCAACCATTTGAATGACTCCGTAAACTAGACACAATTCAGATTTGATGAATGAATTAGATGTTGAATATAACAAGATTGCTGATGTTATGAGTAAATTATTGCAGTACATGTTCTTAATAGTTTTTTTTTTTAAGACTTTGACACATCATCTTATATTACTGCTGGTTGACTAAACACAACACTGGTTTGTGTCATGAATGGAGGATCAGAGTGAATTTCACAAAAACGTGCAAGTTTCAAAGAAAATCAAGCTGTAGGGCCATTATTATTATGATTATTATTGTTTTTATTTACTTATTTATTCATTACTTTGACAGCATTGTAGTATTGATAGTATTTTTTGCATTACGGTAATAAGAATTTGGGGCTAAATGTGCTTGATTGTTATAAATGTTTTTTTTTTTTTTACTTAAATGGTCCTAAAAACAGGCTTAATTTTCTTATTTCTTTTCTTTTGATTTTTAGATGAAATAGAACCTGTGCATCCTAACAGGTTTTGTGAAATTCACTCAACATATTACATCAGCTTTGCATGGCAACACTTAAATACATCAGATGATCAGGATTTGACCATACATGTGGAATGATCTCAGTGGCATCACAATATACATCCCGAACAGACAACCTCACTCTTATGACAGTTTCTATGATAAATATGGCCCAATAAGAACAGTAAGCACAGATATCACTGACCCAGATTCACAAGATTCATTCTCACAGAAACAGTAAACCCATGTCACTTAAGATAGAAATTACTTGTTTTCCCAAATAACAACATGTCAGTGCATTCAAAGTGTCTTAGAAAATGTCTGGTTTGTCATTGTTGGTTAAAACTGAACATTTTAAATGAAGACCAGCTTAATACCACTTAAAATACAGGACTGTATTGCCAAGCACACACTCGGATGTATTGTTGATGTAAATATAGCTGAACAAAACTTATACAAGATTACACTTTAAAAAGTTCTCAAGTGTACTTTAGGACGTTTCAACATTTAAAGGTTTATCAATATATTTCACACTTGTTTTAATACACATCATCTTTCAGATTTGTGCTATTTTAGATTCTCTCTGCATCAAATAGTAAATGTCTTTTTAGCTCTACCTTCTAGGTTTATGTCCCAAATAAAAGGACTAGTGTATAATGTGTAATATAGTACACGTACATAATGATAAACAGTATTCTTTGTAGGTTTAAGTTATATAATATAGTTAAATAACCCAAATTTTGCATATTTTCTGTAAGGTCAATGGCAAGAGCTCTGTAAACCAGAGTGAAACACTTGTTTCTTTTGAACAAAACTACATTTATCTAAACTATACTCATCTCAACTCTACTCTAATTGGTCCTGACCAATGAAACTAAACTACTCATCTGCTAAAGTTATAGTAGAAGACACAAAACTAAAACCAAACTGGTTTAAACCTGCAAAAAAACAGCCAAGACCTGTGCTTTGATTACAGATGTCTGTGCTATTAAGTATTGTCAGCTGATTAAATGTCATAAACCACAGTAATAACTGAACATATCTGTATTTTTAAAGAAAACATTTACATAGCCATACATATTCTTTATATAATCCTAAATATGACTTTTTCATTTAATTATCAGTATATTCTCATTAATATCTCTGTATATTATTATTATTATTATGCCCTCTTAAATATCTTCTCTATTCACTTCTGATTGGATAAAGACTCTTTTCAAAAATGACTCCGATAGCTATGCTTAAGCACAGCCTATCTGTCTTTATTTCTTCTATCTATCTCTTTCTATCTAGGAGTACCCGTCTCCTGCATACGTCTGCTCGGCGTCCTCCTGGATGTATTCCTCGGTTTTCTCCCAGCCTTTCGCCCATCCCCCGTTCAGCTGCGTCGTGGCCCCATATGTTTTGGCGGGGCCCCCAAGAGCGGCCGGGCCTCCGAAAGGAGCGTGGCTCAGCGTGATGTCACCGGTCTCCTCCGCTAACTCGTCTTCATCGATGAAGCCGCACTTCTCCTCACTGGTCTCCTCCGGATCGGCCCACGGCTGCTTCTCGCCGGACGCAAAAATCCCGTAGAAGACCACGCCGCCGTAATGCACCAGCGAGGCGATCAAGAACACGTTCTGCCATTCCTCACGAGTCTGACGGACAAGAAAAGACAAACTCAGGAATGCAGTCTTTGACTTTTTGTCATGTAATTCCATGTGGTTTAGAATGATATGCCTGTTACTGCTCAGAAAGCAGATTGACTGTATACTTTCTACAGTATTTGAAAACAGAATGCGAACAATATGCGTTATGCAACAATAAACATTTTAGATTCGCTATGCTGCATCGTTGTCTCATGACCTCATTACGTTGCATGTTTAGTTCTTGGAAATGTTGTTTTGCATTTTTGTTCCATTCCGTGTAAAACCTGTTGTGTAATAAAGAGATGATAAAAATATGGCTTATATAGCTATCATTGGTCATACTGGAAATGTCAGGTTGAGTGCACTGCAGTGTGTTCTCTCGTATCCTGCACATTTTGTCAAATGTATTGCAGGTATGCTAATGTAAAGCATAGTAGCATGTAATTCTGAACAGTACATGTGTGTTTAACCCTATAAAGCCTGTTGCCTATTGCATATTCGTACACAAATTTCAAAGGCTTCTAAATGATCAGTATGAGCAAAACTTTGCTGAAAAACATACTGTATGCAAACTAACTACAGTACAAGTCTTCTGTTGACTGATTGATAGTTTATACGTTTTTAGCAAGTGAGTTTTTGCTGTGAAATCTTTACTGATTTTTATGAAGTAAACATAAGAATAAGTTTTACTGTTAGCAATATTTCAAGGTGAACACTTACTGGACTGAAGCGATTGAAGCATTGTATGTTTTCATTCCCACAATTAAAACTACACTGTAAAAAAAAATCTGTAAAATTTACGGTAAAAAAACGGCAGCTGTGGTTGCCGGAATTTTACCGTAAAAAATGCGGTAGCAACATTTAAGTTTGAATGTTTTAACTTAAATTTACAGTTAAATACCGTAATTTCATTAACTGAAATAATGTTAATATACCAACCTATTGAAGTACTGAAATCTGTTTTGTACCTTTGTAATACACTGATAACCACCAAATGCAGGTGGTGATGAGAAAGTCACATGATGAACCAAAGCCCATCACAAGCAGCTTTTAAATAATAACATATATAGAAGGTGCACAGTGTCATTCACACAAGCACTAAACACCATCATGGTAACACACATGAAACTGAAATAATGCAATAAACATTAATTTAACAACATTAGGTGTAACACACAACCCTAATATACAAAACTGATAAGAAAAGATAAAAACTAAGAAGAAACATAGTTATTTCAACAACAAAAAAATACATCAAATTTGAAATTCTGGGAATGTCAATTTACGGTTATTCACTGTAAATTATACAGTCTTTTTCACTTCCAAAAACGGTATACTACCGTAAAATTACATGTAATGTCCAATACAGTTTTTCACTGTATATAATAGGGGAATTTACTGTTAACCATTTAACAGGTTTTTACTGTAGCGTATTTACAGTCTTTTATCGTTAAATTCACGGTCATTTTTTACAGTGTGCAGGGCTTTGATCATAAAACTTTTTTTTTAACTATTTAAAAAAAGGTTTTAAATATGATCTTAATAAGACATATTATTATAAGATATAGAGTGAAAAATTATATTTTTATCATTTGATGATGTGGTCTACTATAAATATCTCATTGATTTACAGTACAAATCAGAATGCCATTTATTAAATGCTACTAAAAACACATATGTAAACGTTTTTCGCTATATAAATATAGTTTGATATGTTGTCTAATAAACTGTTTCATTAAAAAAAAAAGTTACATTTTTCTAACTATTGTTTCATATGTCAGATGGCAGCAATAAACATGTGATAATGAAAGTAGGGCCAATTTCTCAGAATCTCTCACCTTGTTTTTGGTCATAGCACCTACAATGAGAGGGCAGACCATACCAGAGAGAGTGCCCACTCCATTAGAAATACCCATCAGTATGCTGGCGTACCTCGGCGCGATGTCCAAGTGGTTGACATTGAAACCTTGAAGAGGGACAGGATAAAGGAAGAAATCAGAAATATCAGGAGACATTTATTTTAGATATTGTTGAATGCAATGGGATTTCAAAACTTGAAGCCTGTATCACGTCAGTGTGTGAATGTCTCACCTGATATAGCAAAGCCGCTAAAACCAACAGCTAGCACCAGAAACGAGATGGCCACACCTTTACTGTGAGAGAAACCAACCACTAACAGCAGAGTGGCCTCCATTCCAAACCCTATAACCAAATGATGTGTGGGTCAAAGGTCACACCATGCCATAATGTTTCTATTAATTCCAAACACAAGATACAATTAATCTAATGAAATGTGGTGACTCTTACCTCCGCAGTTCATGATTTTCCTGACGGTTGTGGTGGATAAGATGTTTTTGCTGCGCAGGAAGTCAGCCAGTTGACCGCCGATTGGCACTATGATGGTCATGACCAGGTGGGGTAGAGCAGAGACCATACCGACCTGACAACACCACAGACAACATCAGTGGGATAGTGATGGAGACTAAGAATTTAGACAAAACCCCATACGAGTTATGATCTTTAGTCAAAATATTGAAGAATCACTGAGCCACACTTTTCAATACAATGAAATTTACTGGTGATTTTTAGGATTTTTAGGACTTTTAAGAAAAGCATTGTGCTTAATTGTATTGAGTGTGCACCTGTAGTGTACTTCAAATCTTAAAAGTATATTTAAAAAAACATGAAATTACATATAAAGATGCACTTATGTCCTTATAAAGTGGGTCAAAAATCACTTGAAAGTTCAACTAACTTTATTTAGCATAAATTAAAACTTTTTAAGTATGCTAAATAGTACTGTACTTCTTCTAGTCCTTTTTCACAAGGGCTGCACAGATTAAAAACGCATGTCTCAAGACCAGTTGTAGAGTTTATATGCACATATTCCTCACACAAATGTATCATATAGCTTCATAAGGCATCAAATGTAGTGCACAAGTCATATGGAGTAGTAGCAGATCATAACAGCAGCTCAGATATTATGCTAATTTTCTCAAATGTAAAAACCTGTCATTTTCTCTTATCAAATAAAACAATGCAAACCTCTATAATGCTATTTAATTAGCACACTTGATACAAAATGTGTGGATCAAAAATAGCTCAAATATACTATATACTAAATACAAAGATACCATATACTAATACTGAATCACTACATAGAAATCCTAAATGAGCTCTGACTGATAAAACCACAAAACAAGTCCAATCTCCCTGCATGCCGCACTATGAGGCAGTTCTGTCCAGCAGAAATTTTCAGCATCATTACTCCAGTCTTCAGTGTCCCATGATCCTGCAGAAATCATCCTAATATGCTGATTTGCTGCTCAAGAAACATTTATGCTTATTATCAGTTGTGCTGCTTCATATTTTTGTGGAAACCATGTTCAATTTTTCCAGGTTTATTTGATAAATAAAAAGCTCAAATGAACAGCATTAAAAATATCATTACAGTTTTTGCCTATTGCGTGAACACTGTAGACACATGCTTAGACCAAAGTAACAAAACTTGAAGCTTTTGTTACTATACCTTAAACACAGTGTAACCATACCTTAAACAAAAGCGCTGCTTTGCACTT
>NW_015662929.1:148354-149729 GCF_001515625.1 Sinocyclocheilus rhinocerous
GGGAGCAGCAGCTCATTTGCATTTAAAGAGACAGGCACGCAAAACAGCGTTTTTCTGCTTCCACTCAAAATAGGCATTTTCAAAATGATATAATAAATGATCTGTGGAGTATTTTGAGCTGAAATTTCACAGACAAATTCTGGGGACACCTGAGACTTATATTACATATCGTAAAAAGGGGCATAATATGTCTCCTTTAATGCATCCTGAGCATATTAATTTCTTTCAAAATGGCCTTTAAGCTAATAGACATTGACTAACACCCAGAAAACCCCGAATGTGATTTCATGGGATCTTCAGATTTGTCCAGTGAAAGCACACTATGGAACGTACCTCATTTGCCCCCAGTAGTTTGGCACTTTCTCCAATACTCTCCTCTATGTAAGTCCTCTCTTCATCTGTAATGGTGGGATGATCTGCTGGGCTCTCATATGAAACCAGAATCCAAAACATGTACCAGACAATCCCAAAACTCCCTGTAACCCAAGAAGTGTCATGAAATCATACACCCAAAAAAAGAAAAGTCTGTGATCATCTCAGAAGTTCACAGTGAAGATTATAAGCCTACCATATATATAGAAGACAGAAGACCAGCCCGAGTACTGCACTAATATTCCAGCCAGCGGCATGGCCACCACAGCGCCCGCGTATGAACCTGAAACAGGGTGTTTTTACAGGTTTTATTTTGGGAATTCTGTGTTATGTGGGCGTTTAAAAAGGGAAATCGTATTTACCACAGAAAGAGGTGGTTGCTAAGCGACTTCTCTCAAGGGGCGGAGCCCACTTGCTCCAAATCCCATGACATGCTGGGTAGGTCACACCCTGGACACACACAGAAACATGTCAAACCATGACCTTAATCGATCAAAATAGAGCAAAATAATTGCCTTTATTGATATATTTTTGAATTACACAGTCCTGCATTGCTGAAATAACACCAGTGCTTGTTTCTTACTGTTTTGTTTTGTTTTTGCCACAAAGACATAATTCCTATCTCCCTGTGATGCAACTTACAACTATTTGTTCGATTCTCAGATGATTTTCACATGTATGAATAATTCTGAAGACATTATTTTATGTTGAATCCTGATTTCCACTTTTTTCCACTAATTTGCAGATTGTAATGATACCTCTTTATAATACTTAGTTTTCTCAATGAGACTTTCGACGTGACTTCTTTTGTTATTTTGATAAGTGTGTGTGTGTGTGTGTGTGTGTGTGTGTGTCTGTGTGTGTCTCTCTCTCTCTGTGTGTGTGTGTGTGTGTGTGTGTCTCTGTGCGCGTGTGTGTGTCTCTCCGCGTGTGTGTGTCTGTCTCTCTCTCTATGTGTGTGTGTGTCTCTCTCTGTGTGTGTGTGTGTGTCTCTCTCTCTGTG
>NW_015662929.1:149801-155801 GCF_001515625.1 Sinocyclocheilus rhinocerous
GTGCGTGCGTGCGTGCGTGCGTGTGTGTGTGTGTGTGTGTGTGTGTGTGTGTGTATATATATATATAGTATATACACATAATACATTATATATTTCTGAAAAATCATTATTTTGCGAAATATAATGTAAAGATTTTATTGATATTTTTAAATTAGCATCATCAGATTAGGTAATATTAGGCCTTTTTCACATCAGCAGGGCTGTGTTATATAAATGAGATAATATATGTGTATATATGCTGTGGATTTACATTCATTATGTAATAAATTATTTAAAATCATTCATGGGATGTCTTACATGGGTCATAAAAAACAGAGCGAAATCTAACCTTTAACAAATGAACACATACAGTGGCAATTCAAATAAGGATTAATGATCCATGCAGACTTGCACAAACGCAGTCTGATCAGATCTGATTCACCACAAACACACTAATGCCCCCCATTAAATCTTCATTAGCAGCTAATTGTCACACAATCAGTCACTGATAGACACAAATTGCTGCGGCCAGCAGAGGAGAGCACATCCACAGAGCTAATGTCAATACACACAACACAAGCTACTGTGCTTACAATAAAACCTCAAATGGCTTTTAATTCATATACAGTCGACACTCATTGTGAACAATATAGCAGAGGAGCAGCACACAGACAAAGCAGCAAGCAGCTGCTAAAACTCTTTCAGTGTTCAAGAGATGACATCACAAGCCTGTTCTCTCCTTTCAAGCGTTTCATTTTTCATAATTTGTTTGTTCTCTTCTAATCCGCCACTCCTGTGCTTTCAGTGTGTCTGTTGTACTGATGTACAGTCAGTGGGATAATGCACCTGAACGTGACGTGAGTCTGACATCACTGATGTGATGTCCTGTTAACCCTTTTTATTATTATGATATTATTATTATTAAAGGAGACAGAACAAGAAGTCACACACTGGTTGTAATGGGGCAGAGTGGGGCTAGTTGTCACACAGGGATGTTGTCACAAGTGCTATATACTTTTGACTTAAACTGTGTATTTTTAACATTCATCATTATCATAAAGACAAGTTTTGTTTGTTTTGAACTGAGAGATGAGTCGAAATGACTGCCTAATTACTGCTAACTGGCATTATGCCACAAATGCTGTCAAACTAAACTTGACCCCGTAATAATATTCCAACATCTGGTCGCTCTGGTGGGACTGAACCTGAAATATGGTTAGTGTAAAACATCTGTTGAATTACTAATCAGCAAATGAATAAACACTACATGGATTAAAAGAGAGAACGGAGTCTTACTTCGACGAGGCCCTGCAGTATCCTGACGAACATGACACAGCCGTAGTGCACACGCGCAGCAGAGGGGATGAACATATTGAGAATCGACGTGAGCAGGATAGCAGCACCAAACACCCTGCAGATCAAAGTGTGCACAAAATTAATTTGCTAATAGTTTCTAATGGTTTGAAATCATAGATTGGGCAGTTCAACTATATCCAATCGGCAGCAACCAAACACTGACTGATCTGTAGAGCAGATGCAAAAAAGAAAAAAAAGAAATAAATGCCAAGATCGATAGTAAATAACATTTACTGTGTAGACAATAGTAGCCGAAGGCATCAGTGTCTAGTAGAGGAATCATTCTAAGAATGCTCAAAGGCAGGAAAACACATTTTTTATTTATTGTGTGAGATCTAATTTACATAGGCTGCAGCCATCTGTTTCAATCTGTGAAATCAAATTCATGTAAGTGAACCCTCTCAAAGCCAAGATGTAAGAACACAATGTAAAAACCACATTTAACAGATGCTCAGACAGACTTGCTCCTATATATACAGGCTACTGTCTTTACTATTTAGTATTTTTTATTTTTGCATTTGTATTTTACTATATTGTAAAATGACATTCAGTAATGTCATCTGTAGAGCTGCTTTACAGCAGACTCTGAATTTATCTCATATTTGAAGAAGTCTGCATCACTGATTCTGTTATTTTCCTGATTATTACACTCTAAAAAATGCTGGGTTAAATATAACCCAGCATTTTTTAGAGTGTACTGTGAAGCTGCTTTTAAGCAGCTGCATTGTATAACGCACTATATAAATAAAGGTGATTTAACAGACTACATCTCTTGGCAATTTTGTGCAATAATACACCATTTATAACATTTTAGAATACAATTTACATAAATGTATTTATGAACCATTAATTGATCAAATATGAATATATATGGTGCATATGCATATTTATGGTGTGCATATGTAAAGTACATATATAATTACATAGACGTGTGTATATATATATATATATATATATGCTATAGGTATCTACTACATATCTACATACTAGGTATCTAAAAATATGAGTCTATTTCAGTCAAAGGAAGTTTTGTTGAATCAGGACGTGTCTCACAGTGAACAGAGAAAATGTGAGAAACACACAGAGTCACGTGAGGCTGCCTGCTGGTTAATGAGCTCTCCAGAGGAAAGCGTGCCTGCTCGTCTGCATTCAGGGCTCATGGCAACCAAATAAAGCACACAAACGACATGATTTGGCCTTTAAAAAAAGCATTACAACTCTTGCCAAACCACTATGTAAAATAAGACATAAATAAATAAATAAATATTTGTTATATTTAGAAAGAAATTAAATGTAGCCTATGAAACCATTTTAATATCGAGATAAATGCGCATTGTGAATTACCTGTTAGCAGCCAGTCGTGAGCATATATATCCTCCTGGGATCTGTGTCACTATATAGCCCCAGAAAAACGAGCCGTGGATCATTCCCACCGTCTCCGGATCCCAGTTAAACTTCGCTTTCTTTGGGGGAGAAAAAAAAATGTAAAGAAAAAAAAACTTTCACGTTAAACGCTTTGAAAGAAACTGTTTGCATTTATTTTCCTCATAAAATGTAGATTTTTTTATTTCTTATATATATATTTTTTTGTGAAACAGTGAATGTTGTGAACTGTTTTTTTTTTTTTTCTTCTTCTTCATCTAAAGGACTCAGATGGTGAGATGCTCTGACTGGCAGGAGACTCGAGGGAGGAGCTTGGGCCCCGACAGGTGATCTCACCTCTGTGATGATGATCTTGCCGCCCCGGTGAACGGTGCTGTTGTTGACCATGCCGACGATCGCGACTCCGAGGTTGCAGCGGATCCCGAACGAGATGCAGAAGCCGAGGCCGCTCATGATGGCGATGATGTAGCGGCGCGGGAGCCCGAAGCACGTGCAGTCGCACAGCGGCGCTTTCTTCTCCTGGAGCTGCGCGGGCCGCCCTTCCTCCGTCAGCTCGATCACCTCACCCGTTTTCTGCTTCTTCTCCATCACCCTGCGAAGATACAGCGCTGCTCATTTTCTGAAACAAATGTCTCAAGGGCAGCAATTCTTTTCTTTCTTTCCATTTGTGTGTGTGTGTTTCTGGAGCGTTCTGGGAGTGTTAAAGTAAAGCAAGATAAAATAACCATAAGAACGTTTAACTGTTCGATCATCACACAAAAACGTCCCTGTTACGTTCCCAAAAACGTTCGTAGAACGTTATGAATTTCAAAAAAAAGACAAAAACACACGGAACGTTAGGGGAACGTTCTATGTTTGCTAATAGATCATACAAAATACTCATCTGTTTTCTGAGAGACGACTATTATTATTATTATTATTATTATTTTAATTAATTAATTAAATTCGTTCCATAGAGTCTGCGGAGAGGAAGTTATCAAAAATGTTTTATTTTATTTAATAATTCAATCCATCGGCCATTCAGCAAATGAAGAAGACAGACAGAGTTCTATCGTATATCTCAATTCTAATCTTTTGTCACGACTTGGCAAACTGAGTTATTTGAACCGCATTGCAGCATTTTTTTTTATCGAAATACATTATAGCTTATTAATGCAGACCTGACCGTAGCTTGATATAGTACAGTACGAATTTTTTTCGTTGATTACATATTTTTGTGGCTGCTTCGACGGTTAAATATACGAAACACACATTAAAATATCGAAATAATCCAGTATACAAAACGAATTACATGAAAAAATATGATTTAATATTTTTATAATGTTGTGGTATATACGAATGATCGTTGTGTAGTATCTGATCATAGCGAAGATTTTTATTTTATTTTCTGTGATGTAAACCATATACTGAACCGTTCTGACTCTAAGCGTTTCATAACCTCTGGCCTAAATGTAATATACACAACACACACACACACGCGGCTCTGAAAAATCCACTGTTTTCATAAAGTACAAAGAATCTGGACGATTTTGACCACCAGGTAAAACGGAAAATGCTGAGATTAAGAGCTACTAAAATCATTAGTTTGTTTTTACTTTATCGTTTAAAAATAGATACAAAAATATACCAATAATAATAATAATACCAATTTGTTGAAAAGGATTTATTCTTCGCTCGTCATGTCACGACTTTCTTTTCATGAATTATGAATGGATTCAGGAGCGCTGTGGGCAGAGGAGCGATCCTCGGAGGAATTCTTTCATCTCCAGATCTATACACGATCACATCACGATCTTTAACGCGTATAGTCACTTCTATCGTATTTTCTCCTAACGAAAAATGGCGAAAAGAACGCGCTACATTGCAGATTGATGAATCATTATGAATTATGTGATATATATATATATATATATATATATATATATATAGCCATGCTTATGTGGTAATCGGAGGAGGAAAAAATCATTTGAATTTCAGTAGACATGTTGCCTAAATGGTATTTTGACATCGAGATAATAAACGATTAATATTTTTGTAAAGATCATTAGTGATTTTGTTATTTTGTCTTGTTTTCTCAAAGGAAGGGCTGATACCTGTGCATGTGTCCCAGGGTTTTCCCGGCCAGATTCCTCAATCTTTCCTTACCGGGGGCCAAAACTCGTTCCTTCATCGTATCCATCTCCAAAGACAATATTCCACTCGATATTAATAAGAAATGTTTAATTTGGATGGGCTATAAGATGTTTCAGCATATTCCTCGAGTGTGGAAACCTGAGCAGTATTTTTCGACCCAGTTAAAAATGCGTTTTTATTCCTCGTAGACGACTTATAAAACACCGAGATCAATCAATACATTAAAAGCTTGATTCACAGCCACTGAAATGTCCTCTGGAACTCCCTTTCCTTCGACTTCTGCAGTTCTTCGGTTTTCCATTTTGCCGACATCTTTTCGACTATAAACGAGAATATTCCATCAGAATTCGCCTTCGGAAAAGCCCGAACCAGGAAAATGACAAAGAAAGAGCAAGAACAGAGATCTGGCGCGTGAGCTCGTTCAGTACCGTGGACAGAGAGCGCGCGCGTCCAGCTGTTCCATGAACGCGGGTGAGCTGCGTGCGCGCTCATCTCTTTCACTCATGAACTGCTGAAATAGCATGTTCTGACATCTAGCTGTTAACTAAGAGCCACTGGCAAACACATGTATGAGTCATGTTATATTAGTCTTAGATGCACTGAGTGGTTTTATCAGGTAGGCTTTTTAAACACCTTCAAGTGATCCGCTTTCACTGGCATGGTGGGGTCTTGGGACGAGACAGTAGAATAGGATTTATTTATTTATTTTAATTTCATTTATTCTGAAAACTTCATGGTAGATCATACTAAATTATTTTGGTGTTTTAAAGGTGACATATTATGCCCCTTTTTACAATATGTAATATAAGTCTCAGGTGTCCCCCTGTGTCTGTGAAGTTTCAGCTCAAAATACTCCACAGATCATTTATTATATCATTTTGAAAATGCCTATTTTGAGTGGAAGCAGAAACACGCTGTTTTTCGGGCCTGTGTCTTTAAATGCAAATGAGCTGCTGATCCCCGCCCTCTTTTCCAGAATAGAGCTGCGCCATTACAGCTGGTACCTGCTAAAAAACATCTGTTTTGGTTCTGATTATCATGTTTATCGTGCTGAAATCATGCGTTTTAAACCATATGAGTTTAAACTTATGATATACGGTTTTCTGAGTGCACACATCCGAAGCACACGGACAGAAAGCGGCTGTCACA
>NW_015662929.1:155850-170212 GCF_001515625.1 Sinocyclocheilus rhinocerous
TACTGGGTTAATCTTTTTCACGTTTCCTTGGTTGGTAGATGCACCGGGGACCTGATTATAGCACTTAAAACCTGGAAAAGTCAGATTTTCATGATATGTCACCTTTAAGGGTAGGGCATGAAAAATGACTCTTGTGTTTTGTAATAGGAATAATGACCACAAGCGGGCGCTCAAAGACAGGTCGGCACATGCAGGAGTCAATGTCGTTTGCTTGCCCGGATCTGTTAAATTATTGATAAATATCTCAACGTTGCAATTCGTGCAAATATGTCTTTGTGTGAAATTCGCATGCTTTTCTGTTTCAGCTTTTTATGTAAAATAATGTTGATTAATTTGTGGGCCAAATTAATCGTATACTACTAACAATATCAATGTCTGTATACTGTATTAAATGTTTAATGTATAAATAGTGTACACTGGAAAAAAGGTTACTTTTAGATATTTATTTGCTACAGCCAAATTTATTAGTTTGGTCAAACCTTAATTTTTTTTTTGTTTCATATTAATAAATAAAAACATTTATTTTTGCAGACACAAACATTCACACAAAGTAAAAAGATTACTTAAAGACCACAGTATTTATTCAATACATTTTTACACAGATGCCAAACTATTCCTTAATGTAGGTTAATATAATATATATTTTTGGCTTTTTATAACTTAATGTCACCATAAACGAAAGCTAAATTAGCTTAAAATGGAAGTAGAATTTTCGCAATTTTTAAATCAATGTTTAATTTAGTCTGCAGGAACGACAAAGGGTTCAAGGTGTTGCCTTGGCCTCCGAATTCATCAGATCTCAATCTGATTGAGCATCTCTGGAATGTGCTGGACCAACAAACCCGATCCAGGGAGGCCCACAACTTACAGGACTTGTCTTAAAGGATCTGCTGCTAATGTCTCGGTGTCTTGAGGAGTCCATGCCTCAATGAATCAGAGCTGTTCTAGCAGCACAAGGGAAACCTACATAACAATACAAAGGTGGTTTTAATGCTGTGAAAGTAATGTCATAAATCACATTAAAATCGCATGTGCAGTACTGACCCATCAGTCTTATGGACTAACTATGAAGCATACGTTGTCATATATATATATATATATGAAATATAATTGTCCTACCCTCTCTCAAAGCCCCTGAAATTTTTACATAAGAATTCAAAGCAACGTCCACAACAATTAAAGACCACAGAGTCTCTGGTGGATTCCATAGTTTATTTGGATGACAATAGTTTGCCTAAAGAATGAAAAACGGAGTACATTTCTTGTACATTAGCAGAACAGAAAAAACACACTCAGATTCATATCCACATCCAAAATAACCATGCATAAAAACAGGCAAAAATCAACTTCAAACAGTGTTCGTAAAGAAAAACACAGATAAAGGTTAAGGCATAACCGTTGATCATTCGATCACCCAGAACAGCTCTATAACTTCAACTTCTAGCTGATGTGTCAAAAAGGTCAGGTAATGTTTGACTGATAAATAAATGGCTTTTCACCTCATAGCACAGCTCGCAGATTGTCAGCTACATAAATCAACAGTCAAATATTTTATGAATAACAGTTCTACAACTGACAAAACAGTGACTAAATTCTTCATATTTAAACCAGAGACTGAAAACAAAACATTTACAGAAAAACTTCATGATTTCCAAATTAAATATTCAAGTCACAAATAACAGCAAAACGCACATGCTAAGATTTGTCATCATCATTAGTAAATAGACATGTCAAACTGCCAGCTGTTCATGGTCCTCGTTATAATTATTTGATTTGAAGTTTCTTAAGCTTTTAGTCCAATGCCAAACGAATGATCAGACTGGCATATTATAAATACAAGGGTTGTTTGTCACACATCTTGCTTCAATAACACTGAGATAAATTACTCCTCATTAAGTGCTTTGTGCAAAACAAACTCAAAGTGACGCCGTCCTTCTGACCAGGACAACACAGTAAATGAATTGTAAAGGAAACACAAATAAACACTCAGCATGGATTTAGCATTTTGATAAAGGCACATTAAAAAGATATTAGCTTTGCCTTTCAAATCACCAGAGCAACTTTGGCTTTGAGAAGAGTTTGTTTCCTGTCCATCAATGTAAAGCTTTGAAGTGCAGATTACCTTTAACTATGAACACAGAGTGATAACTGCTTTATAAATAGTGCGAGTGAAGATTCAACGCCTCCGTCACCAAAACAGCACAGCAAGAGTGTAGTGTGCATATTTACTCATTTTTAGCATAGAACCTCTTTTTTTGCATACAATTTCCAGCAAATAAAATAAATCTAGTATTATAGGATGCTTTAAAAAAGGTGCTGCATCAAGCTATGACATAATACTGCAAAATAATGTGAGTGGCAGTTTGTCAAATATTGTACAATTTTGATCATAAAAGAAAATACACTAAATTAAAAAAAACAAAAACAAAAAAAACACGCCAGTGTGTAATAATAATTATAAAATTCTTTGTACATGAATTCTGAACATACAGTAAATAGAAGTGTTTAATATTTAAAATGTAAAGGATCCATGCATATGTCTATGATGTTAAGGCATTTTAATCTTTGGTAGCTTAAAGGCATTCTAAGCAATAAAGTTTGTCGCTGAGTTCTTGTATTTTGACGCTGTGTGAAGGAGACACTAGTCTATGCTGGAATTCAGAGTGAATCACACAAATCCTGAAATGTCCAGTTTATATTTGACCCAGTTTGGTTTTGGGCTGAAATCTAACATTTCAACTGCCAGACTTTCACACAGTGCGTCACACAGACCATAAACAGTCTGTCCTGTATGTTTGTAGTGGCTTACAGAGACATCAACAGAAAACATTGACGAGGAAAGCGTGAGAAAACCTACAGTAATTGTTCCTGAAGAGTGAAAGTGCCAATCTGCATAGACAGAAACTGAGTTACAGCTCATGTGGCTTTAGGTATATCTAAACACATGTAAAAGATATTATACTTCATCTCTCTTATTCTATTAGACGAACTTTCCCCTTATGTAGGCATCTCTTTGAGGTCACAATGAGGGCTCTGGGAGACGTAATATGGGAGTGATTTGTCGAGGAATATCCCAAACAGTGGATGTGGTGTGAAAAGATTATCGAACATAATCAGTGAGATATGAGGAACCAGTGGCGTGTGATTTTGTGATGAGACCGAGAGGACTGGTTTGAGACATGGGCTGAGTGAAAGCTTTCAGGTGTTAGAGTCAAGGTCAGGCCTGTGTTAGCTCAGACAGTCTGAAAACACCTCCAGCTTCACTGACGTGGCGGCTGTGGCGGGACACGTGCACGGCTCGATGTTCGGACCGTTCTGGCTGAGCTGGATTTTGAGTTTTTCCAGCTCGTAGTCGTGCAGGTACTCCTGGATGAGGTAGTGCTCGCGCTTTGTACGGGCTTTCACGTCTGACGGCACGTCGGGGATCAACCACGCCACAAAGAACTTCACCACAAACACCACATGCTGGAGAGAAGAAGAGTATTAATGCAGTTTACTATTATTTCAGTACTGATGACATACATTTATTAGCCATGTCAAATCAACAATCAAATTATTATAAGCTGATACATTCATAGAATGAATGAAGCAACGTGTCAGGATGTAATATTTAATTTTAGATTAAATATTACATCCTGTAATAATTTTAGATTTAATTAATATTTTATCACATTATTTTTTTTTTAATAATTAGACTAAATTGCTATTAATTTGACAGCAGGTAACTGCCTAATGAGACCAAGCATTTTTGCTGTGACGGAATTAGAAACCAAACAGTTCAATCTCAGTGGACCCTTTCATAATGAGTGAGAACATTTGATGTACAATCAAGAAGCATCTTTGCATCATGTTGGTAGATATTTTTTATAAACAGCTGCAGTCTACTAATGAATGGCAGGATTGTATTTCACATTTCTAGTGCAAACGTTTCTCTGTAAAAACCTGTGATGCTCAGAGTGTGAATATCTGTGGTGTGAATGTCTGTCTGTGAAATATATGTTGTTTTGATTCATCGTGGTGCAAATGGACCTTAACAAATAGTTACCTGACTTTATCATTACACTTAACAATGTTACAATTAGCATATTTAAAAACTTAGCTGGTTCAGCCTTGTGGAAAAGAACTGCTCAACGTAAGTGCGCAAGTGTTCAAATGTACTGAATGTGCACTTGTAGTGTACTTCAAACAACTACTTGCAGATAATATAATATTAATAAAATTAAAGACCACTTAAGTGTACTTAACAATGACTGTCTCTTAACACACTCAATTTCAATTTTAAATTAAGTTCAATTTTAAAACATTCACTTTGTAAAAGTAATTTATCATGCTTTCAGGAACACTTATTTTGTCATGTTGATAAAGCACACGTGAACTTGATTTTAATTTTAACTGTAGTGTGTTATTTGATTACATTTAAAGTTACCATATTTTAAATGTACTAAATTAGAACTAGCATTACAAATGTGTAATTACAAATAAGTTTAAATATATGACATAAAAAGTCAACAGAAATGATATTTAAGTATGTTTTGGTTCACCATAAAGGCTCGTCAGTATATTCAACCATATTTCAAAGACAATAGAAGTGAAAATACATATAAAGATGTCTGCCATACTTAAGAGGGTCAAGTTCAGCTAAATGCATTTATTTTAAATTTAAACCATAATTACATTTATGCAATTAACATGCAGATATGTGTCTGGAAACATTACATTCAGTTTATTATTCTAACCCTAAGTTATTTTTTTCCATGATAAGTACTCTTTTTAGAAGTATGCAAAAGTGTAGTTATTTGTGACACAGGAAAGAAGACAATTTAAGAGCTCATACCTCCATAATGATGATAAAGGCTAATTTGGCAGCGAGAATGTGCCAGAACTGCATGGTATGAGTGTACTGTTTCTCGTGTCCTGGAGGGTAGCGGTAGTCACGGTACCTACAGCATCCACACAGCATTCATGTTTATGACACGCTTCTCAGCGTTAGCACAAATCTATCAATAACTCCTGGATGAGGTAGTGCTCGCGCTTTGTACGGGCTTTCACGTCTGACGGCACGTCGGGGATCAACCACGCCACAAAGAACTTCACCACAAACACCACATGCTGGAGAGAAGAAGAGTATTAATGCAGTTTACTATTATTTCAGTACTGATGACATACATTTATTAGCCATGTCAAATCAACAATCAAATTATTATAAGCTGATACATTCATAGAATGAATGAAGCAACGTGTCAGGATGTAATATTTAATTTTAGATTAAATATTACATCCTGTAATAATTTTAGATTTAATTAATATTTTATCACATTATTTTTTTTTTAATAATTAGACTAAATTGCTATTAATTTGACAGCAGGTAACTGCCTAATGAGACCAAGCATTTTTGCTGTGACGGAATTAGAAACCAAACAGTTCAATCTCAGTGGACCCTTTCATAATGAGTGAGAACATTTGATGTACAATCAAGAAGCATCTTTGCATCATGTTGGTAGATATTTTTTATAAACAGCTGCAGTCTACTAATGAATGGCAGGATTGTATTTCACATTTCTAGTGCAAACGTTTCTCTGTAAAAACCTGTGATGCTCAGAGTGTGAATATCTGTGGTGTGAATGTCTGTCTGTGAAATATATGTTGTTTTGATTCATCGTGGTGCAAATGGACCTTAACAAATAGTTACCTGACTTTATCATTACACTTAACAATGTTACAATTAGCATATTTAAAAACTTAGCTGGTTCAGCCTTGTGGAAAAGAACTGCTCAACGTAAGTGCGCAAGTGTTCAAATGTACTGAATGTGCACTTGTAGTGTACTTCAAACAACTACTTGCAGATAATATAATATTAATAAAATTAAAGACCACTTAAGTGTACTTAACAATGACTGTCTCTTAACACACTCAATTTCAATTTTAAATTAAGTTCAATTTTAAAACATTCACTTTGTAAAAGTAATTTATCATGCTTTCAGGAACACTTATTTTGTCATGTTGATAAAGCACACGTGAACTTGATTTTAATTTTAACTGTAGTGTGTTATTTGATTACATTTAAAGTTACCATATTTTAAATGTACTAAATTAGAACTAGCATTACAAATGTGTAATTACAAATAAGTTTAAATATATGACATAAAAAGTCAACAGAAATGATATTTAAGTATGTTTTGGTTCACCATAAAGGCTCGTCAGTATATTCAACCATATTTCAAAGACAATAGAAGTGAAAATACATATAAAGATGTCTGCCATACTTAAGAGGGTCAAGTTCAGCTAAATGCATTTATTTTAAATTTAAACCATAATTACATTTATGCAATTAACATGCAGATATGTGTCTGGAAACATTACATTCAGTTTATTATTCTAACCCTAAGTTATTTTTTTCCATGATAAGTACTCTTTTTAGAAGTATGCAAAAGTGTAGTTATTTGTGACACAGGAAAGAAGACAATTTAAGAGCTCATACCTCCATAATGATGATAAAGGCTAATTTGGCAGCGAGAATGTGCCAGAACTGCATGGTATGAGTGTACTGTTTCTCGTGTCCTGGAGGGTAGCGGTAGTCACGGTACCTACAGCATCCACACAGCATTCATGTTTATGACACGCTTCTCAGCGTTAGCACAAATCTATCAATAAAGAGATACAGCACAAGCATACACAACAGTACCTGCAGGTGGTGATGTTGGAGCTGTAGAACCAATCCGGGTTCTCGCCCTCCTCTGGACGGTTTTCCACTGGGATCTCGGAGATGTTGAAGATGGAAAGGCTGTTGCTGATGTATCCTTCCATCGTGCTCTCAGAACCCAGGTGATACGCGTACTTATACACCAGCCGAGGGATCATGTCAGACGTGAATGAGACAATGAAAGCCTGAAGGACAAATAAATGACATTTAATGCCGTTACATGACCTACTTTGATATTTCTGTTCACGGTATGCTTCATTACCAGTTTATAAGCAAATGAAAGTTGACGACAGGCTATATGCAAATAATATAATCAAGATGTAGGTGTACCAATGATTCCTTTTAGCTGGCTCTTGTTAATGAATCAGTCAAAATGACTCACTGATCCATCAGTTTGAATCGTTCAACCAACTCTGATGTAGTCAAAGTGGATCCTGACTCATTATGACTTTTGAGTTTAATCTCATACAGACTCACATTCGTGACCACTGAGAAAACGGCAATCATGTTGAGGATCTCGTCCCACGCGCCGATGCTGTGCGCTTTGGCTGCCACGGGCCGGCGGAACTGAGTGGTGAATTTCCAGGCGTCCACTCGCACTTCCAAGATATTATTCATCAGAGCCAGCAGAGGAGCCAGTGGGAAAGAAGCCACAAACAGGGTGATGAAGCCAAACTGGATAACTGCAAAACAAAGACGAGATGAAATGTTTCTCCACATAAAGATGAGCTACAGTGCCATCTGTCTGTTATTGGAGTTATTGGAGGCTGAAAGTTTGTTCATATAGAAGTTTGCAGGTGTACGAAGCCCCAGACATGACAAGCGGGAAAGAAAAAAATTATATCATGGCCACAAATTTACAATATGTTCCCATGACTTATTAATACACCAGCACGATTTACTAATTCATTCCCTTGTTTTAAGTAAATCATGCACACGTTTCACTAATTCGTTACCTCATTTCAGTGAATTTGTGCATATGTTTACTAGTCTCAGCCTCAGACGTCACGCCCACCGACTGTAGGCTGAACGTCTGACGTATATGACACACAAAATTGGAAACACTTTCAAAGTCATCATCTGATTGGTTGAATTCTACAGGATTTCCGGGAGACGTGTGTGTCGTGTTCTGGAAACAAAGAGGCTGTAATTGGCTATTCACAAATCATACAACGAACAGAACCGATTAGTACATCGTGCACATGATGTACTTAAAATAAGGTAACAAATTAGTAAGTCATGCTCACGATTTCCTTAAAAGGAGGTGATGAATCAGTAAGTCGTGGGAACTAATTGTTAATTCGTGGCCATGATATAATTTTTTTTTTTCCTGCATGTCATGTCTGGGGCTCCGTATTGGTGAGTTAAAGTAAATCACTGTAAGGGAAGCTACTTTGAAACTGTAGTCATTACAAGCTATTTATGATTTAAAGTAGTTAAGCTACATTAAAAATTATTTTTATGAAGTAATTAGCAACCCTAAAAGTTTTACAAGATTAACAACTAAGATTAAACAAAATTAACAAAATGCCAATTGATCAGCTGACATCTTTCCAAAAAACGTTCAATAGACAAAAAGTCCATAAAACTTTGAAAACTAAGACCAGTGCATGCCACTGCAAAGACAGCAAGTTCATCCCTCACAGCCTTTTCTTCTATGGCATCGACCCAGACCTAAGTCTAGACCAGATCATAACTTACTTCAAAATCTGAGCAGTATTAATTGGGCACAAACACAACAAGGATCTCAATTAGGGTGACAGATTAAAATTTGAACCAGAGCTTTCAATTGAAAAAAAAAATTTCAAAATGAAAAAAAAAAATTTGCACAATATTTCCTGAGAAAAGCCCTTGAATGAAGCGGATGTAAAGGGTTTGTACAGTCAGCCATTTTTTTAATTGCAAAATAATAAGCCCTGATAGGGTGATCAGTAGTGCTGTGTTCAAAATATCGATACGACGATGTATCGTCAGATTCGTCACAGAGATTTGACGATACGAGTATCGATACAGCTGGCCCTGTATCGATATTGTGGCACGTGTGCAGCAGTGGACCATGCTTAATTTTTTTTACAATTTTACAACGTTTAAAATTGAGTAGAACGTATCGTATCGTGACTTTGCTGGTGATACACAGCCCTAGTGATCAGGACCCCAGCACAAAGCCGGCTCATTACACAGCAACATGTAACAAGTAAATGGGCATGAAATATTGATTTGACCTGAAATTATTAGCTTTCCTGTAGAAACCACAAAAAGATCAAGTACAAAGTATTCCAGAGAGCCGTGTAATAATTTAAAATACTATATTGATTTTAATATTTATATATACTACCTGTTATATATCATATGTTATATATTCTATGATGATGTAGTTAAATATTTTTCAGCACAGATGTACTGTAGCTGCCGGACACTCACCCATCTCCAGGTACTCGTAGAAGAGGCCGAGCTGACTGAAGGTCTGCAGGTCATGATCCTGCTCCCAGCGGCTGTACAGACTCTCCGGATGATTACGAGCGCTTCTGCTCACCCACCAGTTACACAGCCAGCTACACACAGACATAGAGATATATAAAACACCACCCACTAACAATACATACACAACACATGAACATGCACAGGAACACATCTTAAGTGGATCTGAATCATTAATATTCTCGGGTTTACTATCATCAAAACAGGCACAACATTAAGAATATACCCTGGTCATGCAACAGATAACGAGAGTCTTATGTGATTACGTCATGTCATGTGGACTTACGGGACGAGAGCTTCCTGTATGTTCCCCCACACCTGTTTACCCACCATCACGATCGCTAACTGAGTGGTTAACTCGATCAAACAGCCGCCTGGCTCGCACTGCAACCACAATTGTGATGTTCAGAAATAAACAATACTTAGAGGTGCTGTATGTAGGATTGACACCGAGTGGTTGAACTAGGTATTGCAGTCCAAATTCAACATATTGGAGAGGGTTTTTTTCACCCGGCCCCTCCTCCTCAGACTTGACGCACACGCAGGTTGCCAGATTGACGACACCAACAGGAACGAGCGCACTTGACGATGAATGAAATACGCTGTGTTTTCCGCCAACTGGCAACCCGGAAATACAATTGGGTAAACCCGCAGTGGGCGGAGTCACACAGACCAAAACAAAGACAGACATTCCGACACAGAACACACATTTTCAAAGGAGAATAACTGACTGTAGCATTGTTTTTCAGATAAACAAGTATGTTAACTTAGCATGTTTCTTAAATATCTGCAAACATATTATGGTATTTTTATGCTTTAGTAGAGTCAAAAACTTACATACAGCACCTTTAAAACTGATCTACTAATGAGTATAATATTAAACGATGATATACATTTTCCTTAATGTATTTACTATTATCCTTAAACTCTATACTCAATTAATATAAATTAGAGAACCATTGGCACTAACAATGGTTTAAACAGTAAAATAATGGCATGGGGAAAAACTGTAAAACTTTAATCAGGCTCATGGGATCTCGGGTCTACCTCTTCATTTCTCCACTTGCCGAACATGTAGGCATAGTCTCCAGGGTAACCCACAAACTTGCCCTTGAAAAAGGCGACGTAGAAGCAAGAGGAATAGTAGTTGACAAACTGGAAGAGGAACATCTTCACCGTTAGCTTGTTCTCGTACTCCACATGGGTTTTGGGAACCTCTGTGGACAGAAGAAGAAGTGAATAAAAATCAGTGCACAAAAATCCTTACATTATGGAAATACTTTATTAATTGAACAATATACAATTGTTTCTCTTTTTGTTTATTACAAGATATAGAACACAAAATGAATCGACTGGAACAAATCAGAATGATCCATTCACAAATCGGAAATTAGAAAGTGCCAAGGTCAAATAAACGCAATGAATTAAATAAAAGAATAGTTTTAAAATAAAACAACAACAATAATAATAACCTTATGTCGTTTTTTTTTAGTTATTGTATTTATTGAAGTTACATCACTTTAAATTTAAAATATTTTTAAAGGTTTTAGGTGGGAAAAAGAGGCTGGGAGTCCCATATACTTGCTAAAGACTCACCCATATCAGTGATCTTTATGGCTACGCGCTCATACAGGAAGTTGAGAATCATGATGATGACAAAGTTGATGCAGGAAGCCGTGACGGATGTGGCGAACTGCGGCGTGATGAGGGTTCCCACCACATCCAGCTTATTGGTGGGGCTGTCCTTCATGATGCTGGCAAACGCCGCAAACACCGCCAGACGGTACGCAATCACACCGATTATACAGGCGATAATCAGAGAGATCTAGGTTTTGGAGTGAGAGAGGTACACATCATACACACACACACACACAACAACTCACTCACCGCAATTAGTATTACTACTCAATTATCCATGCAAAAATATTGTTAAAAAAGAAAAACAAAACTATGAACATGCAGTGCTTACTAGAACACGTCAAAACAGTAAAATGCTACATGATGCTGGTAAAAACATGCATCCTCAGGCAAAATGTTCTTGGGTTTACTATCATCAAAACAGGCACAACATTAAGAATATACCCTGGTCATGCAACAGATAACGAGAGTCTTGTGTGATTACGTCATGTCATGTGGACTTACGGGACGAGAGCTTCCTGTATGTTCCCCCACACCTGTTTACCCACCATCACGATCACTAACTGAGTGGTTAACTCGATCAAACAGCCGCCTGGCTCGCACTGCAAACACAATTGTGATGTTCAGAAATAAACAATACTTAGAGGTGCTGTATGTAGGATTGACACCGAGTGGTTGAACTAGGTATTGCAGTCCAAATTCAACATATTGGAGAGGGTTTTTTTCACCCGGCCCCTCCTCCTCAGACTTGACGCACACGCAGGTTGCCAGATTGACGACACCAACAGGAACGAGCGCACTTGACGATGAATGAAATGATATACGCTGTGTTTTCCGCCAACTGGCAACCCGGAAATACAATTGGGTAAACCCGCAGTGGGCGGAGTCACACAGACCAAAACAAAGACAGACATTCCGACACAGAACACACATTTTCAAAGGAGAATAACTGACTGTAGCATTGTTTTTCAGATAAACAAGTATGTTAACTTAGCATGTTTCTTAAATATCTGCAAACATATTATGGTATTTTTATGCTTTAGTAGAGTCAAAAACTTACATACAGCACCTTTAAAACTGATCTACTAATGAGTATAATATTAAACGATGATATACATTTTCCTTAATGTATTTACTATTATCCTTAAACTCTATACTCAATTAATATAAATTAGAGAACCATTGGCACTAACAATGGTTTAAACAGTAAAATAATGGCATGGGGAAAAACTGTAAAACTTTAATCAGGCTCATGGGATCTCGGGTCTACCTCTTCATTTCTCCACTTGCCGAACATGTAGGCATAGTCTCCAGGGTAACCCACAAACTTGCCCTTGAAAAAGGCGACGTAGAAGCAAGAGGAATAGTAGTTGACAAACTGGAAGAGGAACATCTTCACCGTTAGCTTGTTCTCGTACTCCACATGGGTTTTGGGAACCTCTGTGGACAGAAGAAGAAGTGAATAAAAATCAGCGCACAAAAATCCTTACATTATGGAAATACTTTATTAATTGAACAATATACAATTGTTTCTCTTTTTGTTTATTACAAGATATAGAACACAAAATGAATCGACTGGAACAAATCAGAATGATCCATTCACAAATCGGAAATTAGAAAGTGCCAAGGTCAAATAAACGCAATGAATTAAATAAAAGAATAGTTTTAAAATAAAACAACAACAATAATAATAACCTTATGTCGTTTTTTTTTAGTTATTGTATTTATTGAAGTTACATCACTTTAAATTTAAAATATTTTTAAAGGTTTTAGGTGGGAAAAAGAGGCTGGGAGTCCCATATACTTGCTAAAGACTCACCCATATCAGTGATCTTTATGGCTACGCGCTCATACAGGAAGTTGAGAATCATGATGATGACAAAGTTGATGCAGGAAGCCGTGACGGATGTGGCGAACTGCGGCGTGATGAGGGTTCCCACCACATCCAGCTTATTGGTGGGGCTGTCCTTCATGATGCTGGCAAACGCCGCAAACACCGCCAGACGGTACGCAATCACACCGATTATACAGGCGATAATCAGAGAGATCTAGGTTTTGGAGTGAGAGAGGTACACATCATACACACACACACACACAACAACTCACTCACCGCAATTAGTATTACTACTCAATTATCCATGCAAAAATATTGTTAAAAAAGAAAAACAAAACTATGAACATGCAGTGCTTACTAGAACACGTCAAAACAGTAAAATGCTACATGATGCTGGTAAAAACATGCATCCTCAGGCAAAATGTTCTACAGCAAACATCAGATACTGATTTAACTTACTTACTTACTGATGTGTGATTCGGTGTCCATACAGTCCAGCAACTTATTAACATTCAATATTAAGTCTTACGCAGATTATGCAATAATCTATCTGCTATACAGTATAATATATGTGTATATTAGCTCTGTTCCAAAACTATAGGTGCGTCCCAATTCACATACTTGTGCACTATTCTATGTCATTTATTTAGTATGAATAGTGTGTATACATTAAATTATCAAAAAGAAAAAGTGCATTTCAAATTCCTGGAACATACACTTAAATAACCAAAAAAAAAAAAAAAATGTGTACACTTGGACACTTCATGCACTCAACTGTCACAGCTTTACTTACATAATGGAGGGGTGACAAAATAACCTTATATAATTCAAACACTAGATACATAGTGTACAGTGTGTAATTTGGGACACAATTATTATTAGAATCTATACTACCAATATAGGCAGCATCCAAACTACAGTGGAACCTCTTAAGTTCCTAATTTGGAACACTGCACAAAGGCAGCCAATAAATACAACATAATATATAATTTAATACCCAACATTATACAAAAAGCGCTCCTCACGCAAAGTTTGCAGGAGATTTGATTTACATCTGATTTCAAATGTATTTGATATTAGCATATTGCTAAGCTAACTACTCTAATAAGCTTGAAAGTACATAGCAAGCGCAAATATTAAGTAAACAGTCTACAGCTACATCATTTTCTAGATATATTTCGGTATTAAATAGCATACTTGTATGTGATGTCTTAAACTGTCATATGCAGGCTGCTCACTAGCCGTTGGAACAGAGCTAATATATTCAGTGGGGTTCAAAAATCTGAGACCACTAGTGAAAATGCTTCTGTATATTCTGTAATGAGTGAAGGGTTTTATTTAAAAAAGTATTTGGTGTCTCCCTTTTGCTTTAATGACTCAAGCTAAACAAAACCTCAAGTTATCCAGCATGACTTTAAAATGCTTCAAAGTTCCAAAGAGCATTAAACACATTTGCTTATTTGATTATTGAAGAAAGGTGCAGATTCTTAAATATTTCTTGTTCAATGTGATAACATGTCTTATGTTTAAAAACTGAATACATCCAAATTTCCAAGTTAAATTCAATTTTGAATCCCAGTTTTTCAATGTTGTTTAGGACTTTTGGACCCCACTGTATTTTTGTTCATCACTGACACTATGTGCTAATATAAAATTATAACAATTTGACATAATTTGACATAATAATTTGACATAATTTGACATAATTTGTT
>NW_015662929.1:170403-187423 GCF_001515625.1 Sinocyclocheilus rhinocerous
ATATATATATATATATATATATATATATACTGTGTGTATATATATATATATATATATATATATATATATATACAGTATATAAGAACAAATAAAATGAACAAATTAAATTATTAGTTTGCCAAAAGTAGCAGACGGTTTTAATGCTCACCCAGAAGAGGACGGTGGCCCCGGACAGTACTGAACGAGCACACTTGCTGGTTAGAGGTAAATAAGGCTCCATCTCCTACACAGCAAGCAAGCAAAGCAGGGATCATGAGCAACCACCACCACACACCTGGCACAGGAGCCCTAAACTAGCACTGTACTAGTGCTGTCAGTGTCCACACGGCTCTCTACGAGGACTCTTCCCGTTTCCAATGAGTCATCTGCCATCTCTACAGTAAAGATTCATTCTACAACTACAGTCTTTCAAAGCTGCGATCACACTGCAAGCAGGCTGCTAATGCTACACACACTCTTACACACACACAGAAACCGATCTACAGTATCGTCGTCCTGTGCCTGCCTTACCCACAAAACAACAGTGGCCCAGCACAGGATAAACCTGCCTGCTTTATCAGCTGGGCTCTGGTCTAGAACCCACTCCTGTTCCTACACAATACGAACAAAGCCAAACAAACACGCAGATTATCTAGTTTCTCAGTTGGCTGGTGGATAAACGAACCTTCACTACCAACTCACCTTCCGTTTGTGAAATCACAACACCTGACTCTGTCACTTCATATTCTGCCCATTTTCTGTCAAATTAATATATTATTAGGACCTCAAGAGTTTTACAAACCTAAGATACTCATATGATGGTTTGAAATCTGATTGAATATGACTTTTGAAAATGAACACTAGGTTCTTCAGATTTGTCACTCAAGGTGATGATACATGGGGCAACTTTTTTGAGCAATGTTGCTTGGGCACTTTCCCATTGAGAATGGGCAACTGAATACTTTAGATCGGTCGTGGGCCCTGTGTCTCACCTGGTTGTCCGTTGACGGCAACATTGCTCAAAAAGTTGCCCCGTGTATTATCACCTTTATGGGCCGTTCACACAGAACGAATCGCTGCATCTAAAAACCTGAGACTTCTGATTGGTCCACTGTTTTGGAACTGACACTGATGAGGAGCGCTGCGTGCAAAAGTTGAAATTCTCAACCTAAAAACGTGGCGCTCATGTGCGAGAAGATGCAAAAGAAACAAGACGCGAGCACAGTGGTCATACACGTCCGTCTAGCGTGTGTTTACGTAGAAAAACAATGGAAAAGTAGCGCATTGGAATGGAAAAACACATTCTGTGTGAACGGCCCCAGACTCTTTCCACGTTTAATGAACTACTGTATGCGGCATTCACTACGTTCAGCTAATAAACACTGAAATTATGTCTTCCAAGACACTTTCTTGAGGATGAAAAACATTATAAACATTCAGTTTATTCAGTCTGGTTCTCATGAGAGCACTTGGAGATTTGGTTTGGTTCTCACACTGCACATATAGTGTGACTTATTAAATATAACTATTAAAAATAATCATAGTAATAAGAATATTATTGCACTTTATTTATTTCGTTTTTAAAAAAATCAAATGATAAACAAAATAAAGTGTGATAATACTATTATATTTTAAAATAAAAAGTGAGTATTAAATAAAAACACTATTATTTTATAGTACACCTAAAAATACAATGCTTATATTTTCATTTATTTATTTTTCCTTTTTACGGTTTGATTTCTTTACATGAATTTTCATCATTTTCAATGAAATCTTATACAGTATTACAGTTAGTTGATCTAAAACAGTGATTGTGCATTAACAGCTGTCAGTGAGCGGTCTGAACTTATTTCCACAGCGCATTTTTTATTTTGGTCACGCATGCGCACCACTTTATGTGCACCTGTTTATAAAACAAGAGCTGTGTGCAAGACCTTGTTATAATATATTGTGCATACCGTGTATGTCCATCCATCACAGCCTCATTTTTATTTTGTCAAATTAAATATGCCATCTAAACTGACTAATGGGTCTAATATGAGCCACATCTCTCTGAGTCTAGATAAACCAAGCAGAAAAGTAAGATAAAAAAATAAACATTTTAAAGCTAATATAAAATCCGCTGAAGGAACAGTTAAAAATCAACGATGAACAGCTGCAAGTTCAACAAACAATTAAATTCAGAACAAAGGGTGACATTCAAGAAAATTTTGCAATGAACATTTATAAGTAAACAATAAATTGACAATTATCTGTATCATCCTTTATATCCTTTTCCTCATTCGGGATCCCGAGAGCCATTTTCCTTCAGAGTGTATGCTGCCTTCACGTGCTATCAGAAGTATCGTAATTACGAGTTTCCTAGTCAGAAAGCGAATATGTACGGCCTCTCAAGTCGTATTTACAACTGGGAAACTCGAGGTAATTTTGATATCTGAGTTTCTGCATTGGGCGGGCCATAAACTTAGCTGTAGTCCTGTAAAGTTTTATTCATTTTCCCCACAACATCTTCATTACGTTCTCTTGTTGTTACAGTCGTGTATATATACTAGGGCTGCACAATTAATCTAATTTCTAATCGCAATTACAATCATGGATGCCACAATTACGTAATCGTTCAAAGCGGCAATTAATCGTTCAAAGTCCACTTATGTTATTCTGCACGCTTAAGATGTGTTTTTTTCTTTCTACATGTTATCTTAAGGGTTTTTTCATTGTTTTAGTTTTAGTGTAACATTATAATACCATTCATATTTTTACTTTTTTATAATTTAAAGAAGAAACCAATCCGATGTATAGTTGACATCTGAAGGTTAATACTATAGAAAAGCACTAAAGGTTTTTCAGTTAAGAGAGTGTTTTCAGCTTGTTTATTTTCATATAAAAATACGGCATGCAGTTGCATCAAACAATGGTATAAACATCATTAAATGTAAATTCAGCACTAATAAATAACAAAATGAAAATAGCATTTATTTGACTGAAAATTGAGAATCGTCAGCAAGCTGAATATCTACAGCAGTGAATGTGTCTGTGGTTAGCAATGAATGGGACGCTACATTTTATTCAAACCCTGTTTGATATTGACTCAATATCTTCTATACCTTTTGGCTTTAATAAGATTTTCACAAGAAACAGGCAATAGTGAACTCATGAATGGGTTCTTTCCAACAACAAAGCATGTGAATGCGACAAACTCATAGTTTTATCTTCACAAGTGGGAAGTAGGAAAATTCCAATAGCATGTGAAGGCAGCATTAGTTCCAACTCTAATTAAACACACCTGAATCAACTAAACAGAGTCTACAAATTACGGCCAGGTGTACTTTAGCACATCTGGAACTTAACTATGCAGAAAAGTCTTTCCAAGACCCTAGCTAGCGCTATATGATCAAAACTTGCTATTTTTTGCTTTAATATTGTAATTTCTGGTAAAACTACATACTGAAAAATCTCTGGGTCATTAGATATGTATGCGTACTTGCGTGACGCGATTGAGTCGACGGTGGGTGCACTTGGTCTCGTATTCGGGTCTGAGCTGCAGCTGTTGCTGCTCTTCCTCAAAGTCCACCAGATCCCACTCGTACTCCAGTCGGGCCTGACGCCGCTTCCAGAACTCCAGGAACAGAGTCACTGACACCGTAGAAAAATTACAACTTTAATCTCTCTATATAGACCAATTTCTGTGTTTTTGTGGGCGGAGCCTATCTGGTGGCAGAAAATGACAGCTTTTAAGTAGCAGTCTACGGAGGAAAAAGGTAATTTTGAATTTTATATTTCAAAATTCTGACTTTTTTCTCGCAATTCCGAGATTATATCTCACAATTCTGATAAGAAAAATCAACTCGTCATTCTCTCTTTTCCCCTCGGCTCAGAATCATGAGAATCATTTATATCCCACACTTCAGGCTTTTTTCCCCTCACTATTGACAAACTCGCAATTGAGTTAAATTGAGTTATAAAGTCCGAAATAAGAGACATAAACTTGCATTTGCGAGAAAAAAAGTCAGAATTGTGAGATAAAATAGGTACATGTTTAAATAGTACCTAGGTTAAACTAATAAACAGGTTTAAATAGTATTTCATGCTTTAACTGTAGGGCTAATACAATATGTCCTCTATGTAAATATTATATAGACCTATTTTTCAAATCTAATTTATGCTTTAAAATAGGGTAATCATAGCAGGTTTCATCCATAGTTTGTCCGTTTAAACGTCTGCGTTTAGCTTCAAATAGCATCTTTGACGTCAGTATTCTATAAAAATTATTTGCATTCCGATTCTGACATCCAGAAGCACAATACATTTTTTCTCTAATTTCATGGACTTTACCCGTTTCCCTCCACTTGTTCCCATTGTTTTTCTGCCACCAAAATGCACGTGCAGCTGCAAGTGATGTAACTGTGATGTCTACTCCAAATTGGTCTATTGTGTTTGTTTCCTGGACGCATAGAGTGCTGTATGATGGTGTATTTTTGAAGGCCAAAATCCAGAACCCAGAGTTAGCATTTTAGCAATTCTGGTTCCATCGTCCTGAAGTCAATGTTTTTAGAATGGGTTTTTGGTTAAATCTCTGAAATAAGGTCAGGGTTTAACACAAGCTCAAGATATTTTCATGTTTATTCTACAACATAAAATACATCAGTAATAACCTCTTTTTTTAAAGCTTCACTTGTCTTGAAAAAGGCAGTTGCTAAGTGGCTAAATGAGACCGACTAAACGAGTACTAACTCAAACTTTCAGGGACAATTATTTTTAAATAAAGACTAAAAGAGTCGTCTGAAACTTATGGTGGATCAAGTCATGTGACTGCAGTTTGTTCATAGCCTTGTATTTAGGCTTCAAAATAAAAGTTGTGCTCATTTGTGAAGATAATTATGTTGAACAAAACGTGTAAGAATCATAAACTTTTGTTGGTCACAGAGCTTATTTTCTGCAGTGTTTCAAAGGCTCATGGTTTTTGTCGAGGGAAGTGATGCTAACTTCTGGGTTGGCCTACAAAAATACGTCATTATTGCAGCTCTCTATTGAAACACCCCATGATGACCCTCTTTTGCATTATTTACATATTACTATTGTTTATAAAACGTACTAAATATGCATAATTTAAAAGAAAATTGTTTTTATTGCAACCAGGTGTCATGACATACTAAATACAACGTTTGTTGTAAATGACTGACTGACAACATGAGGATTTTATTAAATGTTTAAGAACAAGCATCATATTTTACCATTAGGGGGAGTCAGAGTAAAAGATAATATTAAATATTTACCAAATTTAGGCAGCGTATGCGCCATTTTCACCATGATCATAACAATTAAAACTACATTCAAACATTAACACATTCTCTTAAATTATGGCTCATCCCTATTTTCATTGGCTGATCAACTGACATCAAACTGCACAAGGTATAAGTAAAGAAGGTGTAGGCAGTAGTTTGATGTAACAAATTTAGACACAGGTAACAAATACAATTCTAGAACCTAGAATACAACAGTTACAAGAGCTCTCTACTCACCCCATATTCCCATGAATATCGCAAAGAACACCGTCGCTGTGTTGTCAAACAGATACGATTGCTACAAGGCAATCAGACGAAGGTATAACTTACATTAATAAATACACAAAAACATGCTCCATAAGTAAATAAATAAATAAAAGACGTAAAAATTGTTACACCATGGACAGTTATTTTTTCACTCACCCATGAGGAGCTACAGGTCGTGCTGAGCTTCCAGTAGCCACATTTCTTATCACAGAGAGGACACATGACAATCTGCCCACCAATGGTATCATTACAGATCTCTTTACTGCAGAAGACAACACAAATTGTTTCTGTGAACCCAAACTCAAAATGACTATACTTAACTCTAGCTTTATTTCACATGCCGTTGTGTTTACGAAATGTCAGAGAGCAATTCATAATACTGTACATTACAAGCGTTGCATTCTTAGCGCTGCCACAAGGGGCACTATAGCGGGCATTAAAATGAACCGTCTTCTGTTTTTAGTTTTCTAGTCTTATCCTCACCTCCAGACGTTTTCGTCAAAGGTGGCCACACCATAGATGAAACAGAGCAGACCAACAACTGCGGCATAGGAGAGCATCTCTGTGTAGAAACCCAGCCAAGCGAAGTAGATGCCGATCTTCTCTCCATAGTACTTCCTGTGGTACAGGAAACACATTAATCAAGGAAACCTCCATCCACTTGCTCAAAGTGTCAGCAACACCTCACGCTCTCTAGATTCCATCTATTTAGTGATCATTTATTTAACAAGGAACCTTGAGTTAATTTCACATTTAGTCATTTTGCAGAAGCTTTTATCTTAAGCGACTTACAATTGGGGGATACATAAAGCGATTCTTCTTAAAGAGGCAAAGAGACACAGGAAGTGCTCGTAATACCAAGTTTTAGGCATTGTTCAAATAAGTACAAGCTAGAAAGGGAAGGAATAAATAAAGAGAAAGACAGTGTTTGTTTTTTTTTAGAATGAAGTCAAGTAGCGTCGAAAGAGATGAGTTTTCAGTTGTCGCTATGGGAGCCGCAACAGGTAGCCAGTGCAAGAAGATAAAGAGAGGTGAAATATGGGCTATTTTGGGCTCGTTGAAGACAAGTCGTGCCGCTGCATTCAGAATCATTTGTAGAGGTTTGATTGTGCTTGATGGAAGTCCAGCCAGAAGAGCATTGCAGTAGTCCAGCCTAGAAATGACAAGGGCCTGGACAAGAAGTTGTGCAGCATGCTCCGTTAGAAAGGGCCTGATCTTTCTGATGTTGTGCAATGCAAACCTGCAAGATCGAGCAGTCTTTGCAATGTGGTCTTTGAAAGTCAGCTGGTCATTAAAGATTACACCAAGATTTCTGACCGAAGTTGATGGGGTAATTATAGAAGAACCTAGCTGGATGGTAAAATCATGCTATAGAGTTGGAGTGGCAGGGAAGACGAGAAGCTCAGTCTTTGCCAGGCTGAGCTGTAGGTGATATTCATTCATCCATGCTGAGATGTCCGCCAGGCAGCCTGAGATCCGTGCAGCGCTGCTGCGTTGTTAATTACAAATATTGCGTGAAAAGAGAACATCAATGTGAAGAAGATCTTGTTTACATCAAAACTGTAACCAAGCCATTATGGAAGGTTTTATGGAAGGTTTTTTCCCCACGACTGCAAACTCGTGTTTTTAAGTGTAAAATGCACTCTGTGTGATTGGTTTTCGGCCCTTTGTATTAAACTATGCATACATACATGATGCTGTTTTGTTTATAGTTGTTTAAGCAACTTAATTATAATTGGTTTATAAACATTATTTTAAACATTATGCACTTTTCTCACAGATAGTCATGTTATCTTATGCTTTGAATAAACGTGCAGTAAGACCTACCAGTGAGATAGGATTCAAACCAGCGAAGTGGAAACCCTGTGATGCCTAGTGATGAGAGGGTGGACAGGAGGATCTGATGATTCACAGTGTCAAAAGCCGTCACAACGTCATTAGACAAGATATGTGATTCTTCCTTGGCTCACGAGTATGAGACTGTTAAGAAAGACTTAATAGTGTTAATAAACTTCAGCAATAAAAACAACTTTACTTAGTTTCAATGAATCGATTCATAATTCTGATTCAATTAATTATTTCCATCATCACTCGAAAATGTTGTATTGGCATTTTACATGTTTTAATGTAGATATTTTAGTACATACTAGGGCTTTAAAAAAAAATCGAATTTCGAATATTCGTCAAATTTAAAATAAAAATCCGCATTCTAATGCAAAACCGTTGCATTTGAATTTTAGGTGTGCGTTAAGGAGGCAGCCTAGAGGGTGGACAGGAGGATCTGATGATTCACAGTGTCAAAAGCAGCAGATAGATCTAACAGAATAAGAACTGATGATTTGGAGTCAGCTTTTGCCATCCGGCCGCAATTTCTTTAACAAAAGCAGTGCAAAATATGCATCAGCCTATTTGAGTAACAAAAATTATAATAAAAATATTGCGGTGCTTTCAATATGCTATTAAGTTCACTATACGTCTGTGACGAGTGGGGCGGGGCCGAGAGCCGTGGGAACGGAGCGAGGCCGGTGGAGTAATTGATAATGAGCGACACCTGCACCACTTTGAATAAACGTGCAGTAATATTTTGCTCGATGCGCCCTCTTGTGGCCTCAGGAGAGAAGCCAAAAGCTTTTCTTCACCCTAACTGAAATTCTGCATTTTAAATTCGAATATAATTCGAATTTTGATAATATTTAAGTAAAAAATTTGAATTTAGTTTTTCAACCATTTTGACAGCCCTAGTACATACACCTAGCTATATATTGCTTTTTAATAATTTGTATTGTTATATTGGTGCATATCAATGAAAATTATTAAATGTAATTCTTCCTGGTGTTCATTTAGTGAAAAATGTGTAAAAAAAATTAAAACCTTGTTTTTAACTATATTTTCACTCTTTTTATTCGTTGCATTGTGTGAATTTCTGCATTAATGAACACTGCTTTAATGAACACTGCCCCGTCTGTAAATGTTCAAACAAGCAGACAGTCCCGCCCTCAAACTCACACCATTGGTCGAATCAACCTATTAATGTTTAGTAGTTTAAGCTGGGATAGGATAAAGTATTTCAACAAAAATTGTGAAAATGTGGATTCTAATTGCTTATAATGGCTGTTTAAAATAGATTTCTTGAGTGTATATTTATACATTTTTAGAGCAAATACATAATTATCAAGATAAAGAATATTGTCTAAAGACTGAAAATGTCAATCATGATTTGAAACAATATCAACATGCAGAAACTAAGAAATACATTTTTCTATTGAGATATTTACTTAGTTAAGGAAAAATGACTGGAAAAGTGTAAAGAATTCAAAAAACGTGAAGTGTTTGTCATGTTCTGGCCATAACGGGTCGTTTAAACCACAATTAACGGTCTGGTTTCTACAACTTTCACTTAGAAGCAAAAATCGGCCTTTAAACTTGAAAGAAATAAAAATGTGAAATTTATAGTGATAATTATCGATATCGACTGATATGAAAAAGTTTATCGTGATAAATTTTTTTGGCCATATCGCCCAGCCCTAATGTCAAGGTAATTTTTTTGTGTGTGTTTTTAATAAAAGGAAGTTAAATATAAACCAAGGGGTTTGCTGGTCTCACCGTATGAGGTTGAGCGGCTGCTCCTTGTAAAAGCTGCTGAAACGAGCCCAGTATTTATACAAGGAATAGCGTTCGCTCTCACAGTTAGCATCACGAGACCTGGTCCAGTACCTACACTACAAAAAACAGACATTAACGTTATTGTTTTTTCTATGGCACAAAACCTTCTGAATAGAGAAACATCTAGGTTTATGCCACTGAATGCACATCTTCCTCTGTTAAAGACTTACGTCATGCAAAGGGAAGGCAGCTGCGTAGGTCCCGTTGTTCAGCAGCCTCTTGATGCCCTTCTTATCCTTGTCTTCTTTACTGTATGGACATCGGGAAAGGATGTAATATACCTACATGGAGAAGAAAATAAACTAAGCCTTTGGTCACAGGGCAGTTCCTCAGTAAAAGTTTAATAAGGCCATGCTGCAATGGAGGTTACTACAATGTAATATCTTGTAATAATTTTATGTATTCTTGGCATTTCTACTGGTTTCCTTACAATCCTGTTCCGTGTGGACGGAGGAAAGAAGGTTTCTTTATCCTCGATGAGGAAGAAGTCAGTCTTGCTCTTGTCAAAGGTGGCGGTGAAGTAGTCAGGCTCAGGCTGCATCACATGCTCGGGCAGACGGTAGGGAGTACAGAGCCAGCTCAAGGGCACGTCTTTTTTATCTGGAATATCATTGGCTTTAAAAGGCACTTTGATTTTCAGAACATCTGCATATGTTGCCAGCACTTCCCATGGAACGTGGATCTTCAGGAAGTATGTCCTCCCATCTTCAGACTCCTGGAAAGACAAACACTGGTGCATGACTTTTTACTAATGCTGTGTCTAATAATACAGTTTATTATAAATGAACAATAACAGGTGAAAATGTGTAATGTTATATCGAAGTATGACTGATAATATATATCGATGTCCTGATAGGGGTTTTGGTGTCATACGTGATTTCAGATGTTTCACTCACAGATTTGTCCTCAGTCTCCAGCTCAAGTCCAACTTTCTGTAAGTTAGCCTCAAACTCCTTCCTTCGATCCTGCATAGGGATGTTCATTTCGGTTAATTTTCCCGACTGACAACCGCCGCTCGTTATCCGAACATTAACCGTTAACTGATAAGATTAGCATATTAAATTAGCATTGAATAAAAATAGAATTAATGAGTGTCTGACCCATTAAGTATACAAACATATTTTCACTGAGTTATTTTAACATGTGCAAACAGCAGCATACAGAACAGATCAACAACAGAACCTGGATTCACACATTGTCAGATTTTCACGCACCTGCAGCGTTTCTGACAACAGAGAAAAACAGAATAATATAAATAAAACGAATAAAATAAATAGACCTACAATAAATATTTTTCTTTTAAATAAATCAAACGAAAACACACTCAATCCTTCTGAAGCTTTGAAGAAACGGCATCGTTTTTTTCCGTCAAATAAAAATAGCAGGCCTACCTCAATCCACAAATTGTTTAGTTTTTATTTTAAAAAAGTAACATTCTGCGTGCTGAGGGGATAGTCTGGAGCTCATGCAGCCTGTTGATAGTTTTTATTTGTTTTCTGCTTGAATTGGTTCATTATTAAAACATTTCGCGTTCTATAGATATATTTCTCATGTCTGTGAGGCAACGGAGTTTCGGTTCATTTTTGACACGCTCAAGTTCACAGGAACAGAGACAGCAGAAATAGTATCCTGTTTGATTCCATTATTTTATAGCACACAACGTTTAGTTGTTATTGTGAGTGTACACAAACAAATGTAGACCCTTAACAGATTCGAACGATGTAATTAATCTTGTCTGTATGACCAAAAATTATGGAATGTGATCGCGCCGGTGCCTCTATGTTAACTGTCATGCAGTATAAGCGCACGCCTTTTCAGCTTCCACACTCCGCACAAACACTT
Organism: Sinocyclocheilus rhinocerous; assembly: GCF_001515625.1. Lineage (NCBI taxonomy): Eukaryota > Metazoa > Chordata > Actinopteri > Cypriniformes > Cyprinidae > Sinocyclocheilus > Sinocyclocheilus rhinocerous. The sequence goes on from NW_015662929.1 coordinate 181,437, forward strand.
GAAAGTGCGCACATTTAATATAGACATTATAGATCTACAGTAGATGTTAAATATGTGTAGCAATATTCATGCAGTTAACTTAAAAAAAAAATACTTGTGTGGGGTGGGTGGCGAAACCTTTTAAACTGTTTAACTGATAGTATTAATCAGTCAAAATTCTTACTTGCGGTTAACGGTTAAATGATTAATATGAACATCCCTAATCCTGCATGAAAGTTCAATAACACATCTGACAATCGTCGATTTGTGCTTCTGGTGTAGTACACACCGTACGTAGGACAAAAAGGGTTTCCGGTAACTATTCATGAAATGACAGACTGTAAAGCTGCATGTGTGTGAACTGTGAAGGCCTGGTAAAGCACATACTTTATAAGTAACAAGAATGTGGAAGTACACACAGACTCTCACCTCTGACACACACAAACACACACACAGTCAGTACACAAGGGTTGTCAGCATAGGCAGAGTTTGGGGGCTGCCGGGGGTACAGTGCCCGTCCAGTGGCCAGAGTCAAAGGTTTTATCAGGCTGTACTAAGCCTTCTTTTATTTTCACCCTTTGTCTTAAACTTTGCTGTTGTTTTGCTGTTTTGTTTGTTTGTTTTCCAGTTGGCTGTGCACAAGAATCACAATACAACTTTTAATCATGTGATACATATTTTTTCAGCAATTGTGATTCCCGTTTGCATTAAATCCTGCATGTGCATTAAACATTATGCGCTCACCCTAGGCACATGACTTTCTTGTTTCAGACAAATACATTCAGAGTTATATTAAAAAATGTCATGGCTCTTTCAAGCTTTATAATGGCAGTGAATGGGGGTCGAGATTTTGAAGCAAAATAAAGTGCATCCATCCATCATAAAAAGTGCTCCACACGGCTCCGGGGGGGTTAATGCTCCGGGTGTGTGTTCACTACTGTGTGTGTGTGTGTGCACTTGGATGGGTTAAATGCAGAGCACAAATTCCGAGTATAGGTCACCATACTTGACATACTTCACTTCACTCACTCACTAAATGCAATCTGAAGTGAAGCAAAGCAAAGTGTTTGTGTAAGAAAAATATCCATATTTAAAACTTTAAAAACCGTAATCTCTAGTTCCTATCAAAAGCTACACTCGATGTTGCATTTCATTAACACTAATGAGAACATTCTTTGTTCGACCGGTTGTGAAGCATGTGTGTCAAACACGCCAAGAATTGGCTTAAATTACTTCGGTCGGTGACGTCACTGGAATGCGTGCACCTGAGAGGTTATAAATAGATGTGAAACGGTCACATATCCAGGTTTCTTTGTTTTCAGAGACCGCTTTGTGTGTGTGTGTGTGTGTGTGTGCTACACTGCTGAAAGCAGTATCAATCAAGAGAAAAAAATAATAAGTTGAAAGTGAAAGTTAGTTTATTAATCATGTCGAGTGAATCTGCAAAGAGATGCGTGCCTCCTTGTTCACGGCCCATCCCTGAAGAGGACTCTCATGAGTATTATTTGGAGAGTTTGGGGGAAGAGCACGCTGCTCTCTGCGATTCATTTCCTATTCGCGTACTTCGCTTTAGGCTCGCTTTCTAACCGCCGCGCGTGTAGATCTGGCTGAGGCTAATTTTCATTTTTAGGTGGATTATCCCTTTAAAAAGTGCACTATGTAATAATGACAAATTAAAATGTTTTAGTTTAAAGTAAATTTAAATCTTTTGTCATGATTTAAAGAATCACTTTTAAAAGGTGCATACATTTTTTTATGCGCTTAACATACTTAAGCGCATAAAAAAAAAACTTGATTGTAATTGTATCTGCAGTCCTATTGGATATTACATTTAAAGTTTAGATATTTTAAATGTACTTAATTGCAACATCATCATTACAATGTGAAATTGCAAATAGATTTAAATAGATGGCATTCAGGTTTTAATAGACATGACATTTAAATATATTTTAGTTTACCATAAATGCCAAACTTGTAAGCGTTAGTCCAAAGCTAACACTAACAAGTTAAATTTGGCTTTGGCAAACATTATGAGCAACATAATGTATGCTTTAAATAAACTGTATGACAAACACTGAACTTTTTTTCTTTTTAATCTGATGTAAATTATGTAAACTGATCAAAGCAAAGATGTACAGAACTCACCTAAAGAGGTGAAACTAACTCATGCAACAACTTTTAACTTTGTGGAAAATTTACGAATGGAAAATTGATCTAGGATGCCTTCAGTTTTATGACAGCTAGTGTTATCAGCAGTGTGAAGGGATGCACAATCGGATAAACCTTTAACAGATCTATAGAGAGATTAAACCACACAGTAAGTTCTTACATAAGCGGCTCTGACTCAATGCTAATTACCTTTTCTAAGGGTTAGGAAAAAATGTTTTGTAGGATGGGTATTAGTTTACGAGTTAGTAATTTGTTTAGGCAAATCATAATATTTTTCCCTAATTATCTCACAACTCACAGAAGGATGCCAAAAGTTATCATATGAATATAAACCTGTAAAACAGAAATTGTTATCAACTATAAAACATAACTGGGTGGATGACACACCTGTTTCTTTTCTCCATCCTTGTCGTCGATGTAAGACAGAATGAAGTCTATCCTCCGTACGCCATCTCTGAAGTACACGGAGTCCTTGCTCTGCTGCTGCTTATCTACCTGCACACAAACATTTATTTTAACAAAGTCGAGCTTTTATGTGAAGTACTGAAGCTTCATAATGTTTTCAAACTCTTGAAACCCTTGAAATGGTAATAAAGCTAATCCGTGCATGATATGAAGATACCGTATAAAATATCATCATCTTAATGAAACAGAGCTGGGTGCTTGTTCAGACACTGTGATATTGTCTATATGTAATGAAGGCTTATTCATTATTAAACATGACAGTCTTACTGCAGTTTCAAACCAGTTCATAACACTCTGTTGTCTAACTCCCACAAAAACAATACAAGCATCCTGCCACACACACACACAGGCTTCATGCGTGTATAAAACCTGAACAAATACATCAGCACAAGCTGCATGCTATAAAAGCCAGACTCGATGCAGTCACATTTACCGATGTTCAGCAAATTTTTTTGGGCGAAATCCAGTAATTTCAATAGAATTCTTATCAAATTGGGAATCTTGAGTGGAAAGATTTGCAGATTTTGCACCAGGTTTAAGTTGGTCACGTAATTTCGCGTGACTTCTTTATGAGCTGTGCTTCATGCATGGACATATTTTTACCTGTCAAATCTCACTAATGTGACCGCACCTTTACTCAAATGATGATGCATTTGTGTCTGAAGAACTTTTAATGTTCAACAGAGGTCATGCATTTACTAAGCTTGTTGACACCAAGAATGAAAATATATGATTATATATACACTGAACAAAATTATAAACGCAACTCTTTTGTTTTTGCCCCCATTTTTCATGAGCTGAACTCAAAGATCTAAGACTTTTTCTATGTACACAAAAGGCCTATTTCTCTCAAATATTGTTCACAAATCTGTCTAAATCTGTGTTAGTGAGCACTTCTCCTTTGCCGAGATAATCCATCCACCTCACAGGTGTGGCATATCAAGATGCTGATTAGACAGCATGAATATTGCACAGGTGTGCCTTAGGCTGGCCACAATAAAAGACCACTCTAAAATGTGCAGTTTTATACATAGAAAAAGTCTTAGATCTTTGAGTTCAGCTCATGAAAAATGGGGGCAAAAACAAAAGTGTTGCGTTTATAATTTTGTTCAGTGTATATAACGATAACTGTATTAGTGTCTACATCCACGGATAATATATATATATTTTTTTTTGTGTCCAAAATATATTTTAAATATACGCTGAATATATGTTGTAATCTGTGAAGCTCAATGAAATCTTTTTTTTTTTTTTATAGAAAATATATTTAGTTTGAACCCTCATATACCAAAATATATTTAAAAATGTCAAAAAGTCTTACACTAGGATAAATGCAAATGTGGATATCTACAGTTGTGGTTAAAATTTTACATACACTTTACAGTATCTGCAAAATGTTAATTATTTTACCAAAATAAGAGGGATCATACAAAATGCATGTTAATTTGTATTTTAGTAGTGACCTGAAGATATTTCACATAAAAGACGTTTACATTTAGTCCACAAAAGAAAATATAGCTGAATTTATAAATATGACCCCGTTCAAAAGTTTACATACGCTTGATTCTTAATACTGTGTTGTTATCTGGATGATCCACAGCTGTTTTTATTTTATTTATCTATTTATATTTTTTTGATAGTTGTTCATGAGTCCCTTGTTTGTCCTGAACAGTTAAACTGCCTGCTGTTCTTCAGAAAAATCCTTCTAGTCCCACAAATTCTTTGGTGTTCCGGAATCTTTTACATATTTGGACCCTTTCCAACAATGACTGTATGATTTTGAGATCCATCTTTTCACACTGAGGACAACTGAGGGAATCTATTACAAAAAGTTCAAACAGTCACTGATGCTCCAGAAGGAAAAACCATGCATTAAGAGCCTGGAGGTGAAAACTTTTTTCATAGCTGTATGGGGTAAACAAACAGTCGCCGGTCCCATGAAAATACTTTGGAAGTCAATGGGGACCAGAAGGTGTTTGGTTACCCCCATTCTTGAAAATATCGTTCATGTTCAACAGTAGAAAGAACAACTTGAGGGTGAGTAAATAATGACACAATTTTCATTTTTGGGTGAACCCAAAAACCCAAACCTTTAACGATAACCCAAACCCAACATTTATTATTTCAGTATTTATTTATTTTTCATTGAATTTATTTTTCCCATAGAAAACATATATTGAAGTTATAGAAGTTTTTATCATGTTTTTGTGAACTTCCAGGGACAGTTTTGTCCATAAACTACAGTCAATCTGTACACACTTTCACTAAACCTCGACACCCAGCTCAGTTGTGCGCAACCCGAGTTCGAATCCCAGCTGTTGGTTCTTTCCAATCCCATCCCCCTCTTTCTCTCCATAATACTAGTGGCAAAAATGAAAAATATCATCTTAAATGTAATACTGAATACTTAGGTAGAATTAGCCTGAAATGGCAGCCCCGTAACTCTCTTCCTCTCCTACAGATCAGATTATACAGCAGTGTGTTTGCTGCCACCTGTTGTTCAGGACAGTCTGACTGTCTCTCAATCCAAACAAATACAAAGGCCTCTGCAGAGATACACACGTCTTCAACACCAGGCAAGTGTCTTGAACATCTTTCTTAAACCGTATTTTAATCACAGTTTACAGTTTACTAGGTGCATGACAGCACTGACCTCAGATCAGCCCTGAGAGGCATATTCACCCCAATGACACTGGCCAAAGCTGAACAACTGCAGGACTCACTCAGAGTCAGAAAAATACCTCACCAGGCCTGCCAGTCTGCAGCTGTTCTCCAGCAACTAAAAATAACTTACATACAACGCATAACACAAACAAATGCAGCTGCTGAACACAAAGCCAGCCCAGGACGTAAAACACCTCTACATTCTCTCACGGCCACTTCCAGAGATGTGACCAAGCCAAACAACATTTCTCTGAGGTTTAACCGGCAAACACCGCTGATTTTCTTAGGCTGTTTCTACAAACAAAACCTCCAGATGATTACCAGCAGCCTACAGCTGACGCTTCCCTACTAGAGAACACGACTAAGGAATACACACCAACATCCATTAGTAAACGCAATTACCGTTAGCCATCCATAGTAATGTCAGGACACCTGAGTATTAAATTCCCCAGAGATCTTCCTCCGTTATTACACAAACAGCAGACGGGAGATGGAAGGAAAAGAGAGAAATGGAGAAAAAAGAAAGACTTTACCTCCAATCTATCTATCAAGTGCTGCATCATTCAAGATTCTGGGAGTCTCCGGAGATGGAGACCACCTCCCTTCCTACAACAGCCCAGCTAATCGGACACATACACATACACACACACACACACACACACACACACACACACACACGCTCTGCAGAGCAGCCCTCCTTTAAAGGGGAC